>NW_020955450.1:51359-229655 GCF_003031625.1 Empidonax traillii
TTTTTTTTTTTTTTTTTTTTTTTTTTTTTTTTTTTTTTTTTTTTTTTTTTTTTTTTTTTTTTTTTTTTTTTTTTTTTTTTTTTTTTTTTTTTTTTTTTTTTTTTTTTTTTTTTTTTGGTGGAATTACTCATCTCATCATGAATTCCTCAGTTTTCCTGCTTAATCTAGTCCTGCACAGCACTGTGATGTTCACTTGTGGTACTCAGTATGATGTTTGATATCTGCCATTTTTCTCTGTGAGAGAGATTGGTATAAGATTTTAAAACCAAAAAAACTCATATCCATTTTTCCAAAGCTTTTGTATCCCCTCAGAACAAGACAGATAGATCTAGCTTCTCAAAACACCTTTTCTTTGTCTCTTCAAAAAAAAATTACAGATATGACAGCCTGATTCCACTGCATCTGCCACTTCCATTTTTACCTAAAATAGTCTTTTTGATCTTCTTACAGTCCTTTCCTCCGACCCCCATTATTTTCTAAATATCCAAAAACATTTCATAGAATCATAAAATGGTTTGGGTTGGAAAGGACCTTACAGATCATCCAGTTCCAAACCCCATGGCATGGGCAGGGACACTTTTCTCTAGACCAGGTTGCTCAAAGTCCTGTTCAACCTGGCCTTGAACACTTCCAGGGATGAGGCATCCACAACTTCTCTGGGCAAGTGCCAGTGCCTCACCACCCTCACAGTAAAGAATTTCTTCCTAGTATCAAATCTAAACCTACTCTCTTTCAGCTTGAAGCCATTCCCCCTTGTCCTGACACTAAATACTCTTGCCAAAAGTCTCTCTCTAGCCTTCTTGTAGGCTCCCTTTGGGTACTGCAAGGCAAGTCTCTCAGCCTGTCTTCATAGGAGAGCTATTCCAGCACTCCAGTCATCTTTGTGACCTTCCTCTAGACCCTCCTCACAGGTCTACATCTCTCTTGTTTTGGGGGCCCCAGAGCTGGATGCAGCACTACAGGTGGGGGTCTCACAAGAGCAGAGTACAGGGCCAGAGTTTGGTCCCTCAGTCTGCTGATCAGAGTGTAAAGAAGTGACTTATTTTGAACATTTTGGGTTTTTTTTGTTACTCCATCTGCTTATTTTATCTTCCAGACATCTATTAGGTCAGCCTGATTTTCCCTTATTAGATCAAGCCAATATATTTTGACAGTGAATTTCCCAATAGCAAAGTCAACAAACAAGATCCATAAATTATTACACAGTAATAATTCCCATCACATTAGCAAGCGTGTTTTCCTGTATATTTTGTTTAGAGCTAAATTCACCCTTAGTGGATAATGAAAAGCAGCCCCTTATGTTGCAAACCCTTCAGCATATAATGTTCAACATAATAGATTTCATGATATCCTTCGGTGTTATTATACATAATTTAAAGTAATTATCACAGGTCATGTCACTTACCTCCTTCTGATGTAGAGCTCTCAAGACTTTTGTGTAAATAAAGTCTCTGGCTTACGGTGAGAGACACAGTGTTCCTGCCTCATTCCACTTTCCTCTCTCCAGGGTCACTGCCAAGGGCACCCACATAAACTGGTCATTTTAAATTATAGAATCATAAAATACATGTTGGAAAGGACTGACCTCAAGGATCATCTCATCCAACCTTTCTTGGCAAAAGCACAGTCTAGGCAAGATGGTCCAGTACCCTGGCACGTGAATCTCATAAGTGTCCAATGTTGGGGAAACCACCACTTCCCTGGGGAGATTATTCCAGTGGCTGATTGTTCTAATTGTGAAAAATTTTCCTTGTGTGAGCAGTTGGAACATCCCCAGGAGTACCTTGTAACCATTACCCCTTGTCTTTACCATGTGACTTCTTGTAAAAAGGGAGTCTCCATCTTCACCCTTTAAATAGTGGAACATGTTGATAAGGTCTCCCCTAAACCTTCTTTTCTCAAGGCTGAATAAATCCAGTTCTCTCAGCCTTTCCTCCGTTGACAGGCTTCCCAGTCCTTTATCATCTTTGTGGCTCTTCTCCGGACCCTCTTCAGCCTGTCTAAACCTTTTCTGCACTTTTCTGCTGAGCAGAGTGGGATAATGATGTCCTGATCTCTGCTTTATGCCCTTGTGTTTGCATCAGCCTGGATTTTTGTTCCCAAGGCCAAGGGCCCAGCAGTGCTGGTGCAGACAGAGAGTGAAAGAAGCATTGAGAGCCCCTGCCTTTTCAGTATTGTCGTTCACCTCTCCTGTTTATTAATGGGACAGTATTTTTTCTCTGTTTCTGCTTGCTGTTTATGCACCTGAAGAACTATTTCTTGTAGTTCTGAGCAGACTCAGACACATGCAGTTAAGCCAGATTTTAAGTTTCCTTTTTAGTAAGACTTGTATTTGTGGCAGTTCTGTAGCTACAGAAGAGCAGGCTGAGCTGCCCTTAAAGCAAGAAAAGCGGGCAGTGAGAAGGGTGGTGGGGGAGAAGCTCTTTCCTCAGTCTCAGTGAGAGCACTGCCTTCCCACTTTGGACTGTGGCTGTGCCTGAGTTGAATGAAGACCTGTGGGATGAAGCTTTACACAGGTAAAGTCTTAGAGAAGCCACTGCTTTTTCCATGATCTGAATTGCTCTTATTGGACTCCCACCATTGCCATCAATAAAGGTGCTGTCCTCCCTTTGAAAGCACTCAGCATTTTGGAATAATTCTCCCCTCTTCCTTCTGTATAGCATCATTTAAACCAAGAGTAACAAACTAAGATTCCCACCAATTATGAAGAAACGTTTTCAACACTTGAAAGCCAAATAGCAATAACTTTCCTGCCTCGTTCTGTGTTTCCTCTTTCCCACGCTGGCTGCTACAACACAACCAGCATTGCTACTGGACATTTGATTCCTGCAGTGCATCCTTTTTGTTGAAAGAGGAGACTGTATTTTTGAGAGGTGAGACATGGGGATTCCAGCAGGTTTCTTTGTCAGGAAAATTACAACTAGGTCGCCCCAATATTCCCTGAGCACTGTCTGCATTTTGTTGAGATTTAGAAGTGATCAGTGTGCTCTTGCGGTAGCTGCCTCAAGTCTCTTGCTAGTTTATGAAAGGTCATTTGCAGTTCTGCCCCCAGGAGCATGTCTGTATACCTTCTCTTGTGTCTCCTAAGGCACTCACAGTGCTGAATGTTTAGTATCAATATGGCTTTGAGTTTTCTGACCCAGCATGCCCACTGCCATGCCTAGGTTGGAGCACTCACTGATGTGTTAAGAGACGTATTATGCCATGATAGGAGCCACTGAGCTGTTCTTTAAAATGTATCTTTTTCAGGCCTCTAAAAAACACTGGATCAGCAAAAATGAGCAATGCTGGGGCAGAGAAGGGCAGAGCTGAGGAAGGATGATGAGACAGGAAAGTGGGTTTTACCAGTAGAAAACTTCACACCATAAAACCAGAGACCAAGATTTCTGCCAGCCTTAATGGTTCTTAGCAGTACCACTAACTGGCTGTGCTATTCATTCTTTTGCAAGCATCAGCAGGAGCCCTCTGGCAATAAAGAAGGAGGAATGAGAAGGCATTGGAAGACCAACATCATTCAAATGGTGCAAAAATGATATCTGACAAGACAGACACTTCAATATCAGCCCCTATCTTCCTGTTAAACTCACTGCCTCAAATTGAAAGCAACTGCAGGCTTAGGCTTTATATTTTTTATGTAGAAAGGAATACAGTTATAGCTGTAATAAGTTATAACTCAGGTTAACTTTGCAGTGAAATTGAACCCAAAGAGGTTATAAACAGAATCCTTGATTGCAAAATTGATTTTAAACTGTATAAAGTAGTTCTGCTGGCACAATTCTATTTTAGCAACGAAGACAGGACCCCAAAGGCCAACATTTCTAAGGCAATTTGTCCAAGAAAGAAACATTGCTTTTCAGTTAATGAACCATTTCATAAAGAACTTATTATTAACTTTCATTATAATTTTCTTATAAAATTTATGGTGACATTAGGTCACAATCTTCAGCTAGGAAGTCATCACTTAAATTGTGTACCATTGGCATTATGAGTTCATATATTTCAGAAATTCCCTCCTTTACTGTTTTCACAAATTTACCTGCATGATCCATTTTCAAATGGTCCCTATTTTAAGTTTGTGTTTCTTCCTGAATGTCAATCTACAAGAGAAAAACTCTCCACTGCATTTACCAAAACTGGTTGTTGTTTCAGCCTGGTGGGTTTTACTACTTTCATTTAACGTTCAATTGAATAAGACCGTATATTGGGCAAAACAGTGCTAAAACCAGAAGTTGCAACATGGTTTGTGAAGACACAAATTTATAAATGAGCCATGAACCAGGGAAACTAGATATTATCTGTCTATATGTTTGAGACTACCTTTCCTCTACTTCAAAATCATGCCGGACCTGAAAGACACCCACACAGCAGGAAAAAAAAAAAAATCAGAAGGAAAAACTCCCATGGCAGTTCCAGCTTTGTGATTACTTTCTTCCTCATGGCTTGCCTACTCTTCATATTTATGCAGATTCTTATCAGCACTGGGCATTGCAATCTGCTACAGCAAACTGTAGTACATCCGAGTAGGGATTGCACTGCAGAAAATAAAATGTTAATGATGATGATTAAAGTTTTCCTGGGATTCCAATATGCACTCATTATCACTACTGTCATCATTCACTCGGTGCTGTTCTCACTGAAGTCTCTACAACTGAAGTAGTCAGGATACCAAACTGAAGAAATTTCTTGAAGAGAATGTGAATCTAAATTCCTCCCTTCATAAAACAATTCTGAAATAATGTTGCAGTCCCAAAATCCCAAAAGAAAAGTTCTCCTAAGATACCAAAAGAGGAAGTCGGTTGCATTGCTCAATAAGAAACCCCTTGACAATGACAAGCAGAAGGGAGGGACCTCATGAATGTTTCCTGTGCTGAGGTATCCCAGCTTTCGTGGGGGTGTTGTAAGGTGACTTGTGTAACCTGTGGGTAGCCTGGATGGCACCTCATCATGGAGATGCCGTCCGATAACGACCAAACCTGACTAAGTCAACCTAATGCCAAGTTGCCTTGGGAAGCTCCCCCTCCTCTGTTTCTGACACATCCTTGTGCTGTTCCTGGTGCTCTTTGGAGCCACAGGCAGTCAGATCAGAGGATTCAGACAACAGAAAACTAGGCCGGCAAAAAAGCAATGAGTTTTGTATCAGTTTAGCTTTCTGCACTGGATTATCTATGGTTTGATGTACATCCCTAGGAAAAAGCTTGCAGAAAGCATGGCTGGCACATAGGAAAGGGAGTGGGACTTCTTTCAGCTATAAATTCAGCCTAACTGAATCATAAACCTGCAGGTGAAGTTTCTCCAATACACTGACTTTGACAGTGCAGTTCTTTGAAGCAGTGCCTGCCCTGCTCCAGGTGACTGCTCCTGCCTTTGTGGTGAAGTTCACAGCCTCCTCAGGTGCGTCCATGAAATCATCCTCCATAGGGCTAGACTATAAAGTGGGTCGTAGCTCAAGATGCATAACTTCTGATGCAACAGCAGGGGTGATGAGCTGTGGTGTAACTCCAGGAGGGAGTAGCTGGAGGTCATAGGGCAGGAACTTCAACCATCGTGGTTGCTGGAGCCAGTCTCTCATAAAACTACAGTTGGAGGATCTCAGTGGATCATGTTCCTTGAGCTCATCAGAACCTGCCATTCCTCTATGCTTTTTAATTAAAGAAAATGCTCTGTGTGGCAGCTGCATTGCAGAGAGGACACTAGTACAACTGCAGTACAGTTACTGATGTCACAGATCTCCTTTGCAGAATGGAGCCATGCAAATCTGCTCAATATAGACTCATTAGCTCATGTTACACATAGCTTTTACCATTATTTAGGTATAAAAAGAAATCCAATTTCTTCTATGCTGGCAATATACCATAGATCACGTGGGGAAAAAAAAAACACACACCTTAAGAGTGCCTATATTTAGACTTGCACAAAGTGCCTGAAGGTGAGGTCTTCAGAGGCAGTCAGTGTTCCACTGGGAGTTTGCAAGTGGTCAAGTCTCCAAAAGAAGTGTGATTCTTATGCAACCATGAGACTTGCAGAACTGGTGTCAGAGGCAAGGACCAGTTATCGTAGAAAGCTATCTCTGTTGAGGCTGGTGTAAGGGATGAGTGAGGCTTTTGGACTTCTCTGTCTGAAGAAACATTGTAGAATATTTTACTTATAATGTATTTTGCTTGGAGAGTGTGGAAAACTAACTGTCTGCTATTTTGAATGAACTCTTTCATTCTTAGCTCTTTGAATTGCCCAGCTCACAATGAATGCCTTCTCTTGCTATAGTCACTACAAAATGCATAATGGATTTTAGCAGACCCCCTTTCACCCCTGCCGATATGTAAAGCAGGCTGATACTGCTGGTAAAAAAAACTTACGAAGAACTTCATGCAGATAGTTTCTGACAATAAGGCAAAGCCAAGTATGATGGAAAGCATTTCCCCTCTGAACTGATTTACTGTATATTTATTTCTGTTTGCAGCAACAAAGAAGTCATTCCAATGTAAAAATGTCAGTCCTCAAGTTTGTAGTTGCAGTTATCAGATTATATATAAAGACATGTTGAAGAACTGTAAAACCCTTGAATATTTATTCAGGAAAAAGGCTGAATCCCATATTCTCTTCCTTCACCATGCACATGTGCATGTTTCTTATATGTCATTTACTGCATGCTGCGTTTTACAGCACAGTTTGTGTAATTTGTAACTTTGATTTACTGTATGATTTCCTGAGTATGGAACAATCCCGAAATAAGTGTCATTTTGTGGGTAGCAAAGTATTTGAGTGCAGCTCACCGCCTCCTATGTGTCAGCTAGATCTATTGCACCACTATTAATGGCATATTCAGAAGAACTCTTACACTAATATTGAAATTCTTTAGGACTGTATTTAGCTTTGGCAAATGTTTCCCACGTGTCTTTGAGTGGCAGTCCATCTTTCGATGTTTATATTTGCCATCTGGAGATGTCAGCTTTGTTCTACAGAAGAAGTATGAAATGGTGTAAGTAAATCTCAAGAAGTGGAAAGAACATTTTAAAAAGTTTACAAACAAATGTACCCATAAATAGTATAGAAAAATGAAAGCTCTAGTCGTGTGTAATGATTTGGACATCCTTTTTTGGCAAGTCACCCTACTGTCTGAAATTTTTTTAGATCCGATTGCTACAGATATCCCAAAAGGAATTGGAAGCAAATTCTACAAGAGAAAAAATATATACTGTAGTTTTTAGCTTGTTCATTTTATGCATGTGATCATATGTTCAGTATGGTCAGGCTCACATTTCTTCCAGTACTCCTTATAAAGAGGCAGATTTCCTGATTTTCATGGATTTTCCCACAGAACTTTTGTGGAAAATGTTTGAATAAAGGATGAACTGCATGTAAAATATAAAAAACCTCCTTAGTTCCTTGGACAGGGAGATGCAAGAGTTAAGCACTAGGCTTATGGCTGTTGCCATTACTATTCATACTTACAACAATTTGAATGTAGAATCTGTTTTTCCTTGTACTCAGCTACAACTCAGATAAGCATCAGAAGAGATTAAATATAACCGTGTTAAGGACGTAACCTCCTGTTACACTGCAGTAGGTTTGTTTTGCCACCAGCTACTGCAGGAAATTCAGATCTTGGCAGGTAAAACACTTCCAGTTGAACTTCATAGTTTCTGTAATGTGGAATATTTGAAGTTGTAGCCACGTTAAATGGAACTAGATGCAACCAATGGTTGTAAACCACAGAACAATTAAAACTCGGTCCCTAGAAATGTGTTAAAGTTCTTTCCAGTTATTTATGCTGTTGAGATAGGCAGGGCTATATACAGCACTCAGAAATAATACGCGTTCATCTGTGTTTATATCACCAGGAAAGGCACTGCCATCTGCCCTTATCAATTCTCTCTCTACTCTTTGCTCTTTGTAAGATGAGCCCAGCTTCAATGCCATGTTATAATTTATTGCTAGTGATCTGCTTCTAGTTGTTTTCTGGTCACCAGTAGTTTGTTTGGATTCCCTCTTTTCTCCTCTGTTCTCTAGTGCCCCTGTGGGACTTGGGCTTGTCAGAGTTATTTTATACATCATTAGCTGAGCAGTGCAGGGGATGATTACTTTCTCATAGAAAAGTAATTCTTTCTCGGAAGACGCATGTAAATCTTGGCTGTTGAGATTGTTTTTTGCAAATTTCCTTGAAAGCTGAATACTCAGGATTTTATTCTTCGTTGCCTCGCACATCTTGCTGTCATCTAAGCTCCTGCCAAAGAACGCCACTGAATCAGCAGCTCTGCACACTGAGTCTTCCAACCTTTGAGACTGCTGCTTTGAAATCTTAATGTCCTTGTACACAAGGCTTATTTACTTTTTTTAATGTCATCTCAAGTTCATTTCCTTTAATGATCAAAAGTCCGTGGCATGGTTTAGCCCTGGAAAGGGCTGATACTACAGCCCTCACTGTGTTACGGAGCATAACTAGGGCAGAGGCCAGCTGGGCAGCAGCCAGCGCCTGGCTCCAGCATTTGAGAGCTGGGAAGCTCTAAGGCGAAACATAATTGGACTCACTCAAAAACTAGAGGCTGTAAATAGAATAAATAAACGAAAATATTCAAAAAAATTAGGGCTGCAAGAACTGGGCTCTTTCCAAATGCTCTTCCTATTTTTTTTTTTTTTACAAAGTCTTCATCTGTAAGGTAATACAAGTTCTAGATCTCAGCACTGCCCTTTCCACAGCACAGCACATACTCAATTCTCTGTTCTATTCCTTCTTGTGATATAGTAGTCTGAAAGGTTCTAGTACATAGTTTTAGGGCTCATGAGTTTGGCTGGTGGGGTCAGGACATAGCAATTTTCCAAGTGTATTTGGGGTGCCTCAGTGGTCAGCTACTGCCATTTGTGCATAATTTTCATTTTCAGAACCTAAGAGCTGCTCTGCCATTGAAGCCTGTGAGAGCTCAGAGCATTCAGCATTGCCCCTATATTTCTCCAGCATCAGAATTTGATTGTAGAATAATTTCTCTAAAGTCCTGCTCTGTTCCTGCTTTTCTGGAGACTCTACAGCAGTGCCTACTGTCAGTGGAGAATCAAGGCTCACAAGGAGCCGAGTATGTTGTGGTAGCAGCAAAGTTGTCAACCATCACTCCACAACCCATGGGTGCTACCTGTAGTGGAGAACTATGCAAGCAACCCTTCCAAGTGTACACCAGCCCTGAAGGAGTAGACAAGACATGACAGAGAATCAAAATCCTTACCAGTGGACACCAAGCTGGTAAGACCTAAAGCAACACTTCCACAAGCACTTCAGGGAAATTTATGCATTTAAGTCTCCATAAAGGAATTCTGTGTTTGAAATTTTGAAGGGAACAGAGAGTCCCTTGGTGGAATTGTGTAGGGAGTGATTGCACCACATAACCACATAGGTCCCTACAGCGATCTTTTTGTGATGGAGATGGGTCTCAGACTCCGCTAAGGGAATCATCAAGGCACTAATAACCATAGGTATTCGTTTCCTTGACATTTGTCTCTGCCCTTTCCAGCGCTGCTTCAGGTTGCCCCTTTGGTATGTAAGCTTAAAAAAGTAACCCTGGGGGAAATAATGTGCTGACTTTTCACAGCTGGACCAGCTCAATCACTCCCAGAAAGAGGTGGGTTAGCTTCCCCAGTGGAATGTTGCATTGTGATTTGGGGACTGGAGACTTGTGGTCAGGATGGATGAAAGAGGATAGAGAGGAACTCTGTGGTTTTGCAACCCATCCCCTTGGTGATTACATTCCAGATACAGGAATATATTCTAACTAGAGTAGATTTACTGGGGCACTTGGGAAAGTATGACTGTTTTGCAGTTGGTGTGTAAGGGTGAATTACTATATAACATACACAGGAACTATGGAGTCAAATATCCAAATGGAGGAGTGCCTCTGTTTATCCTTACGAACACACTCTAAAACATTACTTCATAGGAGACTGCAAGAAAGAAGCACAAGCAAAAGGAATAACCAGAATCATTCACAACTCTTAGTTAGAAAGTGTTGCAGCATGCCAAAAAAGTAGAGATTTTATGAAAGCCAGCTACACACTGCAGTCATTTATGCTTAGTACTGGCTTGTAACTATTGCTGTATGTAGAAGGATAGCAAATAATTAACATAAAACTAGTTAGTAATTATGTGGGCCTGGAGCCAAGCCATGTTATAGCTGATTTACTGTAAAGGCTTATCTGCACTCATGCTGTTCCCACCCTTGCTCCCACACCAGCGTGGCTTCACTTATGGTAACAACTGCAGAAGCTCTTGTTCGACCAGGCAGGGGCACTTTTACTGCCATGTGGCCTAATCTGGTTGTGCAGTCATGTGTGCAGAGCGCAGCATACGGGTGTATGTTTTACAGCTTTTCCTTAGAAATGGCTTTAATATGCACACCAACAGCCAGCACATAAAAATCATTTCCATCGAGTGATTTGGGGCAATAGGAAAGACAGATTTCAAGGTTTGTTATTATGCTACTGTGATGGGCTTTAAAAAGGAAACATTTTTCCTAGTATGTTATAAATATCTCATCATGCCATTACAATCACAGGCTAGGAAACTACCACAGCTATGCATGAGAAAGGCAACACTGCAGTAATATAAAATCTTTCACTCTCTTTTGTTTTTCCCAATGGATTGTTGCAAGAAGGAAAACCGGCTAATGTCCAGGTGTTTTTTTGCCCTTTTTTAAAAAACAAAATTTCTTCTTGTTTACCTTAGAAACTGAGGCATTTTTATGGTGTTCTGTGTGTTCTGTGGAAACACAGGCAGTCCCTGCTTGAGAAGGCTCCTTGCTCACTGAGCTACTCCAAGGCTTTGTATTCACAGGGAGATCCAGATTCAGGTTTGGGTGACTGACCCAACACCTGTAGGTGTCTCAGAGGACTCAGGCATTTGAGAATATAAGCTTAAGTTTCTAAAAGTAAGCAAGGAGTTAAACAATAAACCATATCAAGTAGCCTGTTTATTATCATGTGGCTATTTCCACTGCTGTTCTCCATAAAGCTGTGCCAACACTTTCATTTTAAACATTGTTTTTCATTAGTTTATATAACACAGCTGTAAATATTTTTTCTGGCTGAAACTTGGCATTTAAAAGGAGAAATTAGGAAAAAAACCCCACCCCTGGCTACTCTGCTTTTGAATGATATGAAAGTAAAACTGCTGCGTTGCATGGGATGGGTATGTTCATCTCAATAAAAGCTTTGGATTAACAAGTGGAGGATGTACAAAGCCATCTCTGCAGAAATCCTTCACAAGGCAGATGTCCTGGAAAAGGGCAGGGAATGAGTGAGCCTGTGTATTGAATCTTGAGCTGGAATAGAAGAGCTCAATAAACAAAATACCAGTATAGTAATGCTGAAGGAATATATTTAGTCATCACAATTTTGACTTGTGCTCTCTGGTATTTCCATTGTAAACATGGATTGTTTCCAATAAGCATAGGCAGAGCTATGCATACGACCATGTGTGCTTGTATAAGTAACAAGGATCAAGGATCTGATCACTGAGGCTGAGATCAGACAAGACAACTAAGCCATCTAACAGCCCAGTAGAAAACTAGCCTCTTTCTTTCCCAGCCAGTCTAGTTTTCTGCCAGGTTAGTGAGCCCAGTTACCCCGGTGAAGCCTCCAAATGCTAGAGCCAACACAAGTGAAATGGCTCAAGCAAAGACCCCGTTGACAGTGCCTGTTGATGCAGCTCAGTCCCTTTGCGTGACCAACCTGGGAGCATCTTCCAAGGGAGACATTTTATTGATAGCAGGGTTGAGCAGCTGCTTCTTGCTCCTCATCCTGGATCCTGTGCCACCTGTCTGCTGGGCTGGCACAGCTGTTTGTGCAGCCAGGTGGTGAGCTGTGCTGGGGAACATCGCTGTGCTGGGTTATTTCCTAAGTTGGTTTACTGAGTGGTTACACAAACAGTGGGGCTGGTGCAACTCAGGAGGCTGCAGGAAGGCACAAGTGATCAGCTGATGGGGACAGGGTAAACAGTAACTGCTTTAGCCAGTCCAAAGCAGTACTGATACCAGAAGCCAAATCACGGGCTCAGATTGTTACAGTTTTTCTATTGGCTTCAATGAACAACAATTAGTCCCCCTATTGCAACACTAAACCTCGGTGACAGTGAAATCAGTGAGCACTCTTTTTCCCCATGATTTCAATGGAATTGCATTTAGAGTAAAAAACTCGCCTGAGTTTTGATGTTGTCTTTGAAGGTCCCATCTGAGGGCATTTGGAGTAGGTACTGAGGCCATTTGAGTAGCAACCCATAGATTGTTTTTTCTATCTCCTGGCTTATTCACCAGCTTTATGTGATTATGGATATTCTTCAAGAGCCTTGGTCTCTGTTGTGACTAAGGATGATGTAAAATAGTACGGAAGCAAGTTCCTTCAATGTGAATCATAGGGGGAAACAAAATCCATGTCTGCTAGAGGCTCCTATGCACCTGACTCAGCTGAGAACACAGGCTGGGAAAAAAAGCACTGGATGCCTGGGACACATCCACTGAAAACAGCATCCAGTCCTCTTCTTCCCCGTGCTTGGACAAGTACTCCATGCCTGTGTTACTTTAGCAGTTGTGCAGAGAGTCCCATGCTGCATTCCCTAAAAGCTATCATGGACCTGACCATCTGGATAGGTTAGTACATCCATTAAAAACCCTCTTGCATTAAATAAAAATGGAGAATAATTCTCCAAATCTACTGAAGGAGGTTCAACACCTGGGGTCCTTTAGGTCTGTAGCTCATGTTTACAGCAGGATTACTAAAGCCTTAGTTATTTTTGACTTCTTTTAGATCTAGGTGCCCAGTATCCAGTGCAAGTGTCAAAGTTTTGGCCAGGAACTCCCTAGGTGTGGCGATACCACATGATAATTCCTGTGAGGGTTTGGCTCTTAGAAAGGAGCTTCCAGCACCCCTAGAAAAAAAAACAGAGGAAACAATTTGGTGTCTCTGGCAGGAAGACTTGATTCTCAGTCCCTATATCTGTAAAAAGCTTACAATTACACCTAATCTAACAGAAAAGCTGTGAGGCTTGATTAGTTTGTGCAAAGCCCACCAGTGTGTACACTGGCAAAGGAAGGAATGAAGTGGCCCAATAACTCTGCAGTGAGTCAGTGACGTTACCTAATCCATAGTGCAGCTGTGCCATACAGGATACTTGCTATAAACACACTGCCTTATCACCTGTTTGTCAGGGTGGGTGAACTGGTTCAGCTAAAATAAGAACAGGAATAAACCTGTGCTCAACAGCACCTCAACCTTACCTCCAGTTGTGCTCCAGCGCTCCCTGTCCTAGGTGAAATGAAATCCCAGAGGAGTTTTATTATTTTTTCCCTTGAAGCATTAATTACTTAATTGAACAAAATGAGGGAGGATGAAAATAACCAGAGAAATGAGGTTTTGTGCAGGGTTGCAAACTAAATTTCCAAGCTGATGTACAGCAACAAGTATCAGGGCCCAGCTGCTTCCTTTCTTATGTGAGTCCATGTAGAGACGGCAATTTCCTCCACATTCCCCTTTGGAAAATACTGGCTCAGAGCATTATTTAAAAAAGAAACAAAGGATGTCTGCAAACAGAGGTGGACTTCATATTATTCCCTTCTCTTTTTCCCTTTTATAGTCCACGAGGTGCCGTGGCTGCCTTCAAGGGGACTCGTAAAATCATTTGGCTCATGGAGGCTTTGCTTCCACTGAAGTTACATCCTGCCTCCCATCACCATGTGGAAAGAAGGAGACCAAACATCAAAGCATAGCACAAGGGTTCAGCAGATGTCGGTTCTCATGTCCGTAGGGCCATGTGATGTGTCCTGTGGCACATCACTGTTGCCCATGTGTAGTGTGAGGGTAAGAGCACCTTGTCACCTCTGGAGGATGCTCCAAGTTCCTTAGAGCCACCTAAGTGGGCAATCACAGAGAGATGCTTATGAAGTGCACAACTCCAGACATCCTGAGATCGCAGGCAATGAGCGCTTTATGCATTATTTTGATGATTATACAGCATTTATCTTTCAGGAGTGATCAGATGTTCTAGAAATTGTGCAAACTGATAGAGTAATATAATCTCTGTCACTAGGAAACACTTTTAAAAGATAAAGGAGATGGCGTCTGGGGAAAGTAATACTCTGTCTTACAAATATATACTAAGGTAATAATGAGAGCTCTTGCACATGTTTATAGATCTCACCCAGAAAAATACACTTGTAGCAGAATTATTACTCTTGGCTTTCCTGTATGGTTGTGCTTTGTTTAGAAATCCAGTTTTTCAGTCAGAAAAGGCTCATCAGAGTAAAAATAAGAGGGAGGGGAAAGCTAGTCGGTAAGGGGATAAGAAAACTAAGGAGATGGGGATAAAGAAGGAATAGAAACAAGATGAGTGCAATAGGAATGGAAAAACATATCAGCTGAGGACACTTGCGTGGGGAGATGACAGAAAACAGAGTTAGAAGTGCAGTGTAAAGCAGGGACAACTGCCATTGGTAGTTTAGGAAAAGAGTGGAAAACAGCCAGAGTTTTAAACACATGTAAATGTTGGGCTCAGGAGCTCTAGAGGCATCAGAAAGAAACTAGTGACCACAGGGACTAAGGCAGGAAACTACCAGAGCAAGGACAGAAGCGGATGCTGCCACCCCCTCCCATACTGCTGCCCTGTCAGCACCCTTTCTTAAAGTCTGTTCCTGGAGGAGCTGCTCCTAAAGCCACCAGTCTCAACAGAAGCAGTCCTGCACCCCAGTACTAAGAAATGTGCAAAATACAGAGTCAGATCCATTTGCAGTTGTCATTCATTTCAGTGAAGTCCCAAACTAAATTTGGGGTTATGTTTGAGTTCTAAGAGGAACTGATGACAGGAACAGGTGTTTCTTAGGTGCAGTCTTCCTTACTAAGAAGTCCTCCAACATCATATCTCCCTGATCACTGCAAGAAATCCAAGCCTATCATTCCAGCAAACACCATTCTGAAAATTTAGTTTTCTCCTTACTTCTACTGGAGATGACACATCATCCCTTCTCTGATTTTTAATAATTTCTTTCCATTTCCAATGCACATGCACCCTTTGGTCTGTAATCGGTCCTAAGAAAGCTCTTGGGTACCTAGAGTGATGTCTCCCACTTGGAACGCTCTGCATCCCCACTACCCCTTCAGAGGTGTCATCTACCTGCTGTCACACTACTGCTACTGTGGTGCCAGCTGTTGACCAGGAGCAGGAAACTGACCCAGGTGTGAAGTAATACTTCAAAACTGGGAGGAGAAGGGGAGGGATGGAGGGAGAAGCATGGTTATTTTTCACCTGGATGGATTCCCTTGCCCACTTCATGCTATAGACTTGCAGACACTTGCACCAGTGGAGCAGGCAATGGCATTGAGCTGCTGGCTGGCGGGGTCTGTGCTGCTGAACTTTCCTTGCCAATAAGACAAGAGTGGTACATTCATGTGCTCTACCCTGCTCAGCCCACACCGTGCTGGCTGGTGGCTTCTGTTGCCACTACTCCAAAATGAACCCTTCCTTCCTGCTTGTATGCGGTGAGTTCACAGCAGGAAGCAGCTGGAGTTGAAAGTTTTTACTTCCACAGAAAACCAGGGGTGTGTAAGCTCTAGGTGACAGTTTTAGGAGAGCTATGAGGATCTATTTGACTGTGCTGACTGGTCTTGCAATATTATCTTGAGTTTGTGATATCAGGTGATGTTGTTAGGGGCCAGCTGTTGGAATCTGATGATCATATGTTAATCCCAACTTTCTTTTTCCTTCCTTAAAACAAGCCTGTGACAGGAAAACGAGGGAAGCTTGACAGCATGTCAGGCTTTGTGCTGTGTTTCAGCACAAAGGCTGAAACATTTGAAGGCCCATAAAACACACTTCAAATGTACGCATTTTGTAAAATCTCATTAGTTTTTGAGGCTTGATTCATGACAGCTGAATCCTTGGGACTGGCAATATCCATATAATGTAAAAGAGCTATAAACATTAAAGAAGTAAAAATGCACAAAGCTTCTACATCATTCACCAGCTGCAGCCAAGCTATGGCTCATTGGAATTTATTGCAGCATCTTCAAGCAGAGCAAGTGGCGAAGTGGTGCTATTACTTCTGATTACAAATGGACTGGGTAAGAGCATCAGTGCCATAAACACCCCATTATAGAATGGGCTGCACAGTACAACACCTACTATATTAATAACATTCAATTCTTCAGATTTAAAATAGTGATCTTAGGAAGAAAAGTAATTGCACTCTAGTCTGACACCTGAAAGGAAATGTGGGAAGGAAATAACTGTAACTGGCACAGCTAATAATGGATTATGATGTTGCACTCCTGGGAACTGGGGGGATTGTCCTGCACTTTAGATTAGAATTAGCCTGCTTTCTCAAACATAAATCTGTGTTAATCCTTCTAAAATTTTTTTTAAAAAGCCCAGGTGAGCTTTTGGTTCCCATGAAGTTCCTCTGTACAATTTTGATGGAAGAAAAGGGTTAGAAAGCTGCCTCTACGGTTTTTCTGAAAGTACCCCTCTTAAAAAGGGAACCAGAGACATCCCTGCCACCCCCACACAATTTCTCCACACCTGCTGAGGACCAGAAGAGGCTGCAGCAACCTGCCCTTTGGTAGGCTTTGCCTTACCTTATGGTACCTCAAGGCCTTTGGCAATTCAAAGATTAGAGGGCCCAGCTGAACACAGATGCTGCACCTATTTAACTTATATCATGGCTGTGATTTGCATTCTCAGAGCCAGTTCAAGGTGTGGTTTCACAGGTTCCTAGCTCTCTATTCCCATCCCCCTGCTGAGCTCTGTCCCTCCCAGCAGAGCTGGTGGCCCTTGCCGTGGGTGTTTGTCTCAGCTCATTTTGTGCAAAAACTAAGCAGCTTCCCACACACCTTCATCAGCCACTTGTGGGAGGACTGGACTTTTGCCCTGGAGGAACTGCCAGCTCATTGCAGGATGGTGACGACCAGCACGAGCACTGAGTAAACACCTGAGGAGAGGACTCCTCGACTGCAGCAGCAAGGGTTGTCAGCCTTTGTCAGTCAGCACAGCTGCTTCCACAGATCCAGGGAATTCAAACCCTTCCTCTCCCATGACCCAGCATTATGCACAAGCCACATGGCTATGGGATAGCTGAAGAGGAAGGGAGTACTCTCTGTCTCATCCCATGATTTTTATCCACTGATAAGAAAGAAATCAAGATTCAGGCAGGAGGAGCAAAGTGAGAACTTAGATATCACATCCCACTGGTGGATCTCAGAGGGGTTTTGGAGGCAGATAGTTTTACATCATAGACATAGGCCTAGACAGTGCACCAATAGCATTGAAGAGGTGGTTGATTTGATGAAGCTCATCTAGCAAGCAAAGGACAGAACTGGGAAAAAATGTTGCCCTAGACCCTTTCCAGTAACACAGTTACTTCACCCATTTACTTCTGAACAGTGCCTCCAATTATGAACCCCTCTGGCAGAGACAGACCATTATCAAATACTTGCATTTTCCTCCTATCCCCTGTGCAGGCAACAGATTTGAACCAAAACTTTACTACCCCTGCCTAGGACACTTCCACCACCCAGATCATGCACAAGGACCCTTGTCTGACCCCACTTGCACCCATATTCCCTGGAGGAGTGTGATGGGATGCATTCATGCTTCAAAACACACCAGTTTATCCATCCCAGGCTAACCTGAGATCTTCGGTTAAACTGATGAGACACTACACATGGGCTAGTTACAATAAAAGCCCCCAGAACCTCTGGGAAATAAGATAGCTGAAGAGGGCCCTAAAGGTTTGTTTAAACCTTTGTCCCCTAATTTTTTCAGACTAAGCAGTACTTAAGTACAGCTGAAGAGCCAACTTGTTTTATGCAAGTATAGATTGAATTAATCTGTCTCAGCTCCAGTTGTACAATGTTAATGGCACAAAGCTGATTGTCCTCATATTCTTCCCTGCAATAGAAGTTCTGGGCACAGCTAGATGAGAAAATAGCCATGGCTTTTTCTAAAGAGCCAGTGAAATAAAATTACCGGAGGAAGTACTCCAAGGCCCTTCAATACAGCAAACTAGGTGGGCAAGCAGTACAAGCAAAGATTACATCATCCCTAGAAACAACCAAATAGCTCTGTGAATGTAATTACCAAGTATGATGTAAACAACCGGATCAGGATATGTATAAACATGGCTAAAACAGAATACTGAGCATGTTATCCTGGAGAACAGAATGGGAACATTTTAAGGCATATGCTAATTTGTCAGCTCTCACCATTATTCCCGATCAGCAGTGCTTGTGTTTCAATATTGTCTTGGGAAGCCATGAACATCAAAGCCCAGAGATGCACACAGACACATCCAGGTCCGCCAGCTCTGCCAGGCAGGTGTGAATCTCCAGCAAGCAGATGATAATAAATAGCAGGGAGCCTATGACACTGCATCTTAAACCAGCTCTTGAAATGTGAATCAAAGCCACAGTTTAAGTTACTTTGATTCAGCCCCTGTGTAGAGACTAGAAACTGAAAATCAAAGTGTGGCTTTGTACCTCTTTCAAGGAGCCAATTCACCACAACCTAAATGAAAAGAGTTGGTAGCTCCCTCAGAAGTGCAGATCCAATTCTCAGCTGAGATGTGGGGAGAGCCTCTATTCTCTTTTCAGAGCTGGATATACAGAGAAGTTTGCTTTTAAATGTGTGGTGTTGCAGTGCAATTACTTCATGTAAACTAGCATGCAGGAGCAATCTCCAAATGAACACATGGTTTTTACTTCCCCAGTCATTGTTTCTGCTTGGAGAAAGAGAGGGAGGATGCTTCAGACATCCAGTGAGCTGGACACCATGATACCTGGTGGAGTTGCTGGACTATGTGCTGGCTCCCATGGCACCCACTGGAGCAGATGACAGAGCATAGCCAGAAGTCACAGATTTCCACACAGATGTTCACACCATCATATCCCTGTGATTTACCTCTGGGGTATTATCATTATTCAAGTTCCAAACAAATCCTACGAACAAACCAGCTCTCCCCAGAGTAATTGGGCTGGTAACTGGGCATAGGTGGCCATTAGTGTAGGGCTATTTGGCATACCAAGGTCAGATAGCTGCAAGCTTCATGAGCTTCATGAGCTAAGGGCAATCTGTCCCCTTGCTGCACCAGGAAGAGCGAGGGACTCACCTCAGCTAGAGAACAGCTACAAGGTTTAGATGCTACGAGGCTGTCTGAGCAGCCTATATCATGCATCCATTAGAGCAGTAATTTCTAGAGCATGTGTCAGACAGCCCTCCTACACTGATGCTGAGAGCAACACCTCGGATACAGTCCTGACATAATACCAGGAATATTTGTCATGGTGTATGGTACACGGTATCATGGATACGGTGACGTGACCTGATGAGCTGTGTGGGCCATCTCCTTTGCTGTGATGTACAAGTTCTGCATGCTTGGCAAGCTTTAGTTAATTTTAAATAAAATGGCTGATGTCAATTAACTGTGGGAAACATGTCAGCATTTGTTAATGCACTCTGTACTCCTTTGTTAATGTTTAATACCGCCATGGATGCAAGTCTGCTTGGGAGAAATGTCAGCAGTAGCACAGCACATTTCCCTGCAGGCCCCTGTGTTGGGAGACAGGGAGTGGAGAAGAGGGGAATGCTCTCTTATTACTTGGTGAGGTTTTGTTTTGGAGTGCCTGAGTACACTCATGAATGTATAAAACCATGGAACTTGTGCATAACCAGTTTGAGTGCCTGAGTGACGGCCTGTGGGGCTTTTCTCCCTGCAGCATCATTCCAAAAGCTTAGATTTTTCTCATGATGACTTTTATACATTGGACTACAAGTTGGATAATGCTGATGCACTAAAAAAAATTAAAATTCAACTTTAAAATTACAAATATTGGACAAAACTTTCCCCCCCCCCCTGGAAAGTACAGTGCTTTTAGGCTACACAAACAGATCAAAGGTGAGGGCATTAATTAAAGGACAAGGGAGATTTTGATATACAGAGCTGGATGCTCCTGGTACATTGTGGAAAGTCTTCTAGTGTGTGTGACCAGCTTTCCTGTCTAGGAATCTTGGGAACTGGTGTGACATGGCTCTGTAATCTGCTCCCAACATCAAAGGTGGATCCACCTCCATGAACCATTTTTGCACCAGTTCTTTGATCAGGAAGAGAGCTGTCTTACATGTCCTGGCCTCTGCTCCTCCAAGAGCATCATGGCTCTGTCCTGCACATTTCCACATTTCTCAGAGCTCAAATGAGTTCCCAAAATGTTTCCTTCTTTGTTTTTCCTTTTGTTCACTCTCAGGCCTCTCAGAATGCTTCAGGCACAGATCTTAAGATCTGTGATCTCAAGGAGCATGAGCCTGGCAAGGACCAAAGTCAAGGCCCTGAACTTTGCAAGAGCTAACTTCCAGCTATTTAAGGAATTGGTGAATGAGATCTGTTGGGAAACTGTCTTTAAAGACAGCGGGGATGACCAGAGCTGGCAGCTCCTTAAGGCCCCTTTTCTTAGAGTGCAAGAGCTCTTTATCCCAGTGTGCAGGAAATCATGCAAGATAGGCCAGAGACTGGCATAGCTGAGCAAGGATCTTCTCCTTAAACTGAGGAATAAGAAAGAAATGCACAGCCACTGGAAGCAGGTGACTTGGTGAGACAGGTGACTTGGGGAGAGTAGAGGAATAGATTTCATATATATAGTGATGAGGTCAGGAAAGCCAAAACCAAGCTGGAACAGGACTTGGAAAGAGACATGAATAACATCTCTGAGATGCAGTGCACTCTGTAAGCATAGATACCCTTCTGGCCCCAAAGTGAAATGTATGTACCTGTAAAAATACTGTGCATTTAGTCAGTGTAATTGCTGCAAGGAACCATGATATTTAGTGTTGTGAACTGTTCGGATAGTCCAAAGAGACATGAGATATGCTGCATAGACTGGTCTCTGAGGGATTTTGTGGCAAGATCTTCAAATGTCCTGGCTGATATCTACACTGATAATTAAAGGTCAGTCGTATGCTGAAAAGTTACCTTGATGGGCATGGTGAAAATTTGTCTTTCTAATCAACACATGTATTTGCCCAGCTAACAAATGAAAATGTGCATTTCCAGATGTGTCAGTTTAGGGGAAGCTCAGCTGTGAAAGCCAGAGCAGCTTTTCCTGTGTCCCACCCTCAGTAGAGAGGGCTGTGTAAGAAAGGCTTTCAATTCAGTGAAGGGCACTGGAGTTGAAGTAGAAATGTGCTATCTTGGGTGACGAAGTTCTGCAACTTTAGTTGGCATAATATGTAGCAAAGCCTTATTTTAGTGAGTGAATTCCCCCGATGTGCCTCGGAACAAGTCCATTGACTACAAAAGATGTATTTATCCACAATCACTATTTAGAGTAAAACTGCACTTTGAAATTTTGAAGGCCCTTTCGCAATAGAGGGGTTTGCCCTGATGTCCTTGGCCAAAAATAGTCACTTGGCTTATTTTTGTCCTGCTAACGCATGCCAGCTGACTGCCACCCTCCATTCCTGACGTGGCTGCATTTCAGTTCTGCTGTTTATGTAAAGTTTGTATATGTGATTTAGGGTCCTTTGGGCTAAAATGTACCATATAAATATAAACTTTTATTCCCAAAGTTTTTCTGTAGCCCTTAAGGGCCTAATTCATCCCACTATGCAGGCCTTTGCACCAAGAACTGGCTAAATAGATGTGGATCCCAGCATTCTCTGGCACCAAATGGGCTTAGGTTCTGGAGGAAGCTTCCATGAGCAACTTCTGGAAATACCACGGTGCTGCTCAGCACCCCAGCACTCAGCATCAGTTTGGTCCAGGGTTTTGAACATTCAGGTGGAAGGGTGTTTTAAATACAAGGGTTTACTTTGGCATTTTACTACATAAACTTGTCGTTTGCTAACAGATTGGAATCTGGATTTGGAGTTTTGCATGTTCCTTCACTTGAGGCTGTAGGATAGCTTGGATCCATCTGGTTAATTTACCAGTACAGCCAAGTAGGTGATAAGGAATAGAGTAAGCTACAGCCTCTAAGTTCTTCTCTTTCAACCTCATTATAAATAAAGACTGAGACTGAATTTTAGCAGTCATCATGACAACTCCTTCTTTTCTGGCTCTGGGTCAAATACCGCCATATTTACTGCTTTCACAAAGAAATGAGCCCTGCTGAGGAATTTGGAGAAGTAAATCTGGTCCAGTGTGATCATATCTTGGCATCTATGACAAGTAGGGGCCCATCCCAGGCTATATGCAACACATTTCCATAATTCACACTACACAATACAAAATGCAACATTTGCAACGCACCAAAGCAAATGATCTACAAGATATAGCTACCTATTTAAATAGTGTCCTGAACATTTATCCATAAGAATTTCTGTGTCACTTCAGTTTTAGAGAGAGTGGAAAAATGTGTGCTGGAAAGAGGGAGAAAGTTCAAAACAAAGGTAAAGTTTGTAAATCCAGGGTGGGAAATTCAGGGTTCTAGGATCACACATGTACAATGCCCTTCCAGCAGTTTAGTCAGGGATCTCCTGACTAGCTCCACTGCACAAGAAATGACACTGAACAAAAAGAGATTTCCCTTAGTTTTTAGAAGCCACAAAGCATGAAGCAGACCTCATGTGCCTTAGCAGCAAGCAAAGTCGAAATTTCACCAGTGCCCAGTCAGTACCAGCTTCTGCCAGCCCAGGCAGAGCCTATGACATGAAATCATTTTCCCATGTTTGTGAGGTGATAAACAGGACACACTGCAGACTTCCAGCTACACCTCCTGCAGGTGATTCAACTTAGGTGAACGTCTCTGCCTCCAAGAGCAGCAGAGTGGGGGGCAAATCGGAAAGTGGCTCTCTTTCCTCACGAGGCTCTCTGCTTTTCAATGAATTCAGTTTCCACATGTGCAATAGCAGTAGCACATACTCTCAGGCTGGGCCTTTCATGTGCACTCTATATCAGCACAGTGGCCACCTGAGCAGCAGCAAAGAGGAACTGCCTCAAAGAGATGCTGCTGAGGATGTCCTTGCCAAAATTCAAACACAAAAGGACACTTGCAGGCATTTGTCCCCGGCAAGAAAAATGAAGATACAAAGGAACAGAGTGACTTCCATGCTATGCCAGGTATAAAAAGCTGGCAGTTGCTAATTGAGGAGGGAGGTCTGCTCTGGCAGTTCTCCTTGCTTCTGAGAACACCTTGGTCACCAGGAAAGCTCCTTGTAAGCATTAGGATGCCACTTTGAAGGTGACCGGATGCCCTTCTCAGACAGGCTGCTGGGACTTCATAAAGTAGGCAGGAATACTGCACCAATAAGTAAAACCTGGAGCTGCTGAATTTACAACCAGAGAGACTCATCTGGACATTGAACAGGTAGAGTAGATATAATCCAGATCTCCAGGCCAGAGCTGCTATCCTCCTTCCTTTAAGGGCTGATGCAGCCCACTCCAGCAGAGCCTGTCCCTCTCCATCTGAAGGCAGAAGAGACCACTGGAGAGAAGTCTTGGCAGGTGTACATGATGCTACCTTATGTGAGCGCTGGAGGCAGCACAAGCTTGAGACACTGGATTTAGTTTAGAAAGTAGAGACTGCAAGGCATTACTTGGGATTAGGGTTATTTGGGATTAGGTGATATTAGCAGCAGGCATTTTGCTGACGGTGTGTATGTGACACCAACATGTGAGTGTGGGGCAGGGCTGGTGACCATGGGACAGGTCCCGCCAAGCACCTCATAGCCTGAAAATGGCCTGACTCTTCCTCACCAAGACAAAGTCCTGGAGCATGTCAGCTCTCTCCTGGCTCCAGTATAGCTTGGTGACTGCAGTACAGACACTCTTTCCAGGACAACTGGTGGGTCTGTGAGAGGTGCCATAGCACCAGTGGTCCTCAAGCTGAGATGTGAAGGAAAGCTCAGGGTCCCTTGGAGGAAAAGGAGGGGTTCTGGAGACCCTTTGCAAGCCAATATGTGTGTGCATAGGAGGAGGTACTCCCACACTGTCCACATCACCCTTCCTTGCTACGGTTTTGCCGTCCCGTCACTAATATCTCAGTCCCCTCCCCCCACTTTCCCACCACCCATACCAATTTCCTGTGAAGGGTCCCAGCTCCACAGCTCCTATTCTTCTACCACTCATCTCTCCTGGGACATTTTGGTCCCAGATACATCAGATCTGAATCAACCCACCTCCATCTGCTGTCAAGTCCCACCAAAGCCCATGCAATCTTTGGCAGCCTCCCTGAACCTTATAGGATTCCTACTGGGCTCTTGCAGCATGTGCTGGGAGGTGTGATCTGCTGCCCATGTTACTCTCAACCAGCAGCACATACAATGTCTATCTTGTTTTCCCCTTGCAAATTCAGTGAAAGAGGGAAATTACTTGATTTTTTGAAAGGTGCCCATGACTGTTTGAGACTACCTGACCCAAGTGAAGAACATGGGAGTGTTCCGCACTCTTTCCCAAATTCCTCCTTTTCTCCATGGCCACTACAGTTGCACCAACATCAAAGCATATTAGTTAAAAAAGAATTGCAGATGAATTTGCAGGGGAGCTTAGGAGACTACTTTGGGTCCAAAAGACTGAGCTCAGAACCAGTGGGGAGCAGGGACTGGCTGCAGCGGTGATGCTCACAGACCTCCAGGACTGGAGTCTGAGCCCTATGTGAGCCCCATACTGGTCCTTTTGCTCTAATCAGGCACTGTGAAATGTCAACCTGTCCTTAAAACAAAACAAAAGGAAAACAAAAAAGCAAGTAAGCATTGACAGAACCATGTCATATCCAGAGAGAGATGAAAGACTGTACTGCAAATTACCTGTGCCTTGCTGCTACACAAGGTTGCCACTTCACTCATGGTGAGCACATCACCATCACTGAAACATAGGACTGGTGCCAACATGACACATTTCTGGAGAAAGGGCAATAAAAACTTTTAAAAAAACCCTCTTTCTCTCCCAGGAGCTCTCCTAACTCACTTTTCCTCTCCAGAACCTCTCCTCCTCATTATACTCCCAATGTCTTCCCCTTTTTTTTCTTCTATTTGGCAAAGAAAAGTTGACTGCTGTGATGTTATTCCTGATGGGAGATATAGGGCAGCAGAAGGTACACCACAGGCTGGTGAAAAGACTGTAGTGTGTAGTTTGCCTATCTCTGCTATCAGCTAGGTTTGGAATGAGTCAAGAAGATAAGTTAGGCAACAAACAAGTGGGAGAGCAAATAGACCAGTCTGTAGCGTGGCAAGTGTGCATCTGCTGCTGACTCAGAGACCTAATCAATGTCTTATCATTCCTCACGCCTTCCAGCTCCAGCATCAAAACTCCAAGAGTTCTCATCAGGGGATTAATTCCTCCTTCTCCTCCCCGTCAGAAGGATGCACTTGAGCCCTCTGCATGGGAAACACCCATGTCTTCTCCATGTGGCAGAAACTCCCAGCCACTGATTACACACACAAACATTATCTCTTTGGTGGGACACTTGTGCACCTCCTAGGGCTCTATGTCCTGTCCTCTTCTTTTTCTTCACCTGGTTTCTATGGCCCTTCACTCTGGACAGGGTTATGGTTGTTGCTGGTGGCTACTGATCATTTCAGACAGCCTTTTTACCTCCCTCAATGCTTCTGACCCATTCCCATCCTGGACACAGCTATAAATTATATTTCTTCTTTCCACCTTGCCCCAAGTTTTGTTCTCTTTATTTTTTTCTCCCTCTGCCTTAGTCTCTAAAGTGCTTGGCATATGTCTTTCATCTGCCTGGAGTGGGCTTCATGGGTGTGCAAGCAGTACAGGAGCTAATTAGTGATTGATGCCACAGGGTTTTAATTTTAACCTCGTGGTGCACCCACGCCTTGAATGTAAATATGGCACATGCTTTAGGGTGAACATGGGGGTTCCTTTGAGAGCTTCTCAGTGGAGAGCAACCTACTGCTCAGGTCCAGGTGTGACCTCTGCAAACAACCTCTGAAACACTCAGAAGACTCACAGTACTCACAAACTATTTTCAGAACTTCCCTCAGTGCTCAAACTTCCAATAAATTCCATTGGGAGCATCGGTGAACTACTTGCAGCTGCATATGTGTGTGAAAAAGGGAAAAGTGAAAAATTCACTATGAATCTTTAGAGAGAGAACTGTAGGCAAATTTGAAGGAGCTGGTCAAGCTTTTAGAATGGCAAACTGGCATCCATTTCTGACCCCACCCCCGGCCCACATTAGAAGAAACTGAGTTGAAACAAAGGGAGTAAAATCAAGGTAAAGATGCTTCTAAAGTGAAGGTATTAGCAATAAAAGAAAATGAGGCAACAAATCAAAATAAAATAAATGCATCAAGATGGTCTCAATAACCTCAACACAAAACCAGTTAATCCTTATAAGCATTAAGAAAGGCTCTTCAGGATGCAGCTGTCCGTTTGGTTACAAACACACTAGAGTCAACTTAACAGAGAAACTGGAGCTGCTTAAATAGTTTAGTTTTGAGACATTACTATCTAATGTTCACATCACGGAGCCAGCTATAAAGCTCTCGTCTTAGATTTCCGTTCTCACGTAGTAAGTAACCCTTTCCTTCCCTCTGCAGGCAGACTAGATGGCAGATTTCAACAGAAGAACTCTAATAAGCAGAATTTTGTCATGTCATATTAGCCAGAAGCTATCTGGGGTAATCTAGCTATCTCGATTATTGGAGTTTTTTTTAGCACAAAATAGTTTTTCTTTATGACCCAACATTTAATTCTAAAATGTTTTCTTTATAGTGCAGACTTTAGGGACAGACATGCACACAGCAACACTTTCATGGCATAGCAAGAAGTCTAAGTCCAGACATTTCCTGGACATTGAGCACAAACAGCAAATATTGATAAAGAAGCTGCTTCCCAGAGCATTGGGCCTGCAGCTGCAGTCACGGAGGCAGCAGATGTCCTCTTGGCTCAATACTGCCCATGAATAGACCTTTTTTGGGCACAGGAGGCAGAGACAACATGATCAGCAGAGTTTTGACCATGTCTCTTTAAAACAACTGTGCTTGGGGCGCCTGGAAAGTCATTTTTCTCTCAACAGGCTCATTGACCTTAAAGGTGAGATATCCCAGACTGGTCCTTATGGTTCATGAACTTTGTTTACTCTGCCTGGTGACATGTCCCTCCCCAGCCTGCAAGCAAATCTGGTGCAAGGCCTGACTTGGAGCTACCCCAGATTTGAACTTAGCAAGTGGCGAGTTTGGGAAACATCCCACTTACATCTACAGAATAAAAAGTACTTGGTGCCTTATAGAGCAGACACGGTATGTCTGCAAACATTCCCCTGAGTTTTCATTCTCCTCTCTCTCCCCTTTTTTTGTAAATAAAAAATTAAGCATGCAAGATGTTTCCTGAAGATTTTGGCATAGCCTTATCTGGATAAAAGGTCTCATGACGACTCTGTTGCCAACTTATAGAAATTTCAACACAAAACTATCCTATAAAAATAACTGATTGCCAGGGTTTGTTTGTTTTCTTCCCAACCGTTGCTCAACATTCACCCATCTGGAAACTCAAAAATAAATGTGTACAATTTATTACTACTGTCATCGTTCTTCTCCTAAAGAAGGCAACTTATAGTCACTATTCTATTTTGGAAATAAGCTAGAAGTCAAGTAGTTTGTCTCTTGTACTCTTTCAGAGTAGCAAAACCTGCTAGTTATTTCTTTGCTGACTTGGCCTCCAAGCAGTGCTGGGCATGCTGCCTGATGCTTGCACAGCTGATACCAAAACCTCCTGTATCCCCCCAAGAACAGCACTTGGGGTCGATCTTTGTAGAAGGAGTGAGCCTGGGGCTTCCAAGGGGCTGGGATTTAACTTCCATACCTTGAGGAGAGTGGCCTGGCTGGAGGGTGAGGGGACAGGGAGCAGGGGCTGAGCCCTGAGAGCTTTACCCAAGGGTGATGCTGCCCTGGGAGGGGTTGCAGGGCCCTTGCCTCACTATTCCTGTGCACAACCCTGCAGATGGGCACTGAGCCACAGTGGGACAGTGTCACCCTGTTCCCCATTTTGAGGGAAAAGGGAAAGTGCCATGGCAGTACAGAGAGAGAAGGGAGTGTCCTCCACAGGTGCCCTTCCTTCTCACATTTTGGAGGAGCAGTGATGATAGCACCACTGAAATACCATCATTAGTTTATAGTAATAGTAATAAAAATAAATATTCTGTGTTCTGAAATTGTGTCCTTGGCCTTGCCTGGCAGGGAGAAAGCTTTGCCCCTCATTCAGAGAATTTGGAATTTGAGGGTGAACAATTTGGTGGGACTAGGAAGGCCTATTTTTCTATCCTCCATTTTTTTCAAGGAAAAAATATCCAAAGATACAGAGAAGTGACCAGCTGGCTCATCCTTTGAAAACCAGACCATAAGCTTGTACTTGAACTGTCCCTCTCCAGTTGTTGATAAAAGCACTTCCCCATGACCTGGTGAGAAATATATTCAAAACTGAGGAGCACTTAGTGATGGGCCAACCAAGTCCCTGTGATGAGAACAGGGCACGAGATGCTGTGGGAGTTACTGTCCTAGCCTGTCTGGTTGGTCTTGGTGGGACAGGACCACCCACACTGACGGAATTTGAGGCCTCTCTGCCACTCTGGCTTTGTGGGGGCACGGGGAGCCGGGGGCTTTGGCTGGGTGAACCAAGGGACGGGAGGTGAGCTCTTCCAGGCTTTGGGGCAGGCCCGTTGCTTCCTTGTTCCAAAGGGAAGGGTAGAGAAGATTCGGACCCAGCTGCCTGGTATAAACATTAAAGGGATTTTGCATGCTTATATTTTCTTTCTCAGAGAAAAAAATCATGCTGCTTCAGGTTGCCATGGTTCCCAGTTTCCCTGGTTACCTCTTAGTATGAAGTGGGGAGAAGAGGAGGGGAGGGAAGGAGGAGCCCAAAAAAGACGGGGCC
The DNA here is from genome assembly GCF_003031625.1 of Empidonax traillii. NCBI lineage: Eukaryota > Metazoa > Chordata > Aves > Passeriformes > Tyrannidae > Empidonax > Empidonax traillii. The sequence continues at coordinate 80,201 of NW_020955450.1, forward strand.
AATTGCAAAGATCCTGAACAAGGCAGATGACGTCAGCAGGCCTTTTTTCCCGGGGAAAAAGAACAAAAAGAGAGAATGTATATCTCTTGGCAAGGACAGTGGCTGTGTTTTTTACTCTTTGATGTTTTATAATTCAAAACAGAGAGAAGACTATGCAACAAAATTAATCACCATTGAAAACCTATAGCTCAGTGTTTAATACTTCTTTAAACTTAGAAACAAGAGGATCAGTGGGGAGAGAACCACGATGCAAAAAAGGAAATCACAGAGATAGGAGTGCGTGGGACCATGTGAGGACTGGCAGGCAAGGCCAGGCTGCTGGTAATGGTTCTCACAACGGGCTGGTGCAGCCAGGCAACAGAAGGGTGTTGATGCAACTCCAGCTTCAGAGAGAGCGCTCTCCTCATCAGCCCCATCCTGCAGAGCCTCATGTGGATTGTAACCTTCCAAAAATCAACAGGACAATGCAAGAAAGAAGGGCTTCAGTGGCCAAGCCCCCAGTCCTCAGTGAAAGTCCCTGTTGTGTTCAAGTGGTCAAGCTTTGAGTAAGGACTAAACCCAGGCTGTGTGAACCCTCTTTATACAACCACATGTTTCAGTAGTTGGACAAGAAATCCAATCTGATCCCAGTGGCAGGGCGCCAATAATCCTCTCACCTTTCTCTTAATATCCTGTGACTCAGTGATATATGTCAGGCCATTTAAACCCTGGCAGCAGAGTTCAGGTGCTGTACCAATTATATTGAGTGGATGGGGAGATATGCTAGTTGAACAAGAAACAGGTCAGAGGAATGATTTAACTAATAAATTATACTAATGAGAAGTTCTTTAGGGAGCTGTTAGGTTTATAGTTCTGCAGAGGAGAAGAGGGTCAGCAGGAATGAAGAGAAAAACAGGAAGACCTGGCAGTAGACCTGGTAGAGCAATGAATGGGCAGCTGAAAAGAGAGGAAATAGGATTTACTGAGCACATCTGATCTCTCTGGCAGATACCCTGCTACAATGGCACTGAAATAATCTCCACATGGCACAGAGATGTTTGGGCTAGCCTAGGTCAGGAGGAAAACTGCTGCCCTGAGCTCTCTGCCCAGGTCAAAACAGGTAGTTTCTCAAGGCTAATTAGCTGGGATAGTGTGTCTAACCAGTACAGCGATACCGACCTCCAGCCTTGGCAGTAGCTCACTCAGCCCTAGCCTGGGCGTCTTCACACAGCATTGCATTCACCCCATAGAAATATCTATGTCCCTGTCCAAAATCCACTGATGCCAAGTCTTTCCGGTGCTGGGCTTTGAATCAAGTCCAGGTCTGGTGTCTAGATATAGAGTTAGCAAAGCTGAAATCATTGCCAGCAACACATAGTATCCTTGAGTTGCCTTCATTACTAGGTCACTTGAAATGGTTCCTAAGGACTAATTTATTGTGTTCTGATCGCTGGGCTTTGCAAGTGCAGAGGAGAGTTTCAGCAAGAAACTCCGCAGAGTCCTGTGGCTGTACCTGTAGATAAACCAAGACAAGGCAAACTTTCAAATAGTACTAATGGTGATTCATTGAATGTCCTACAGGGAGTGCAGGACATTACTGGGTGTTGGGCATGAGTAAACAAGGAACATTTGGAGTCTTGTCTCTGCCTGTAATAACAGAGAGATAACTTCAAAGTTATGTTGTCATCACTGCAAACTGAGGCATAGGGATTTGTAACATCTAATTTTAGGCGTTTTGAAGTTGGATGACTGTTGTCAGTCAGGGGCATATGGAGGAGGGCAGCTGGGACTATGCATCTTGCAGGTGTCCCTCTTGGGCACCTTTTGTAGGGTGGGATGAAACCTTTCCTGGTGGTGCCTGTTTTTCTCCGCCATTTTCAGACAAAGCCCAGTGGATGGATTTGAGTTACCTGACTGCCGAACAGACCACATCAGATGTACCTGTACTCTCTGTTGTGGCTATTGACAATTAAAGCAGTGTCCTCTGTCCCCAGCACTCTTGCTGATTGTGCCTGGACCTGAAAACCCTCCTGGTAGCTAAGGACAAAACTGACCCTAGCAGGACATGGGCAGGGAATGGACCACCTCCCCACAGAGAAGGCATTTTGGCCTTCTAGTTTCTCTTTGCAGTACAGCATCCAGTCCACAGAGTTTATTGCATGTTGTGGGTGAACTTAATTAAGGGCTGATGCTGAACAAACCACAGAAATAGGGCCTTTATCAGAGCATTTATTTTTGCAGTGAGATTTGAAGAAATAGTTTGAAAAATAATCTCCAGCATTCAGGAGATGTTATAAATTTGGTCTTTTATGTATTAGGCACAGGGCAATAAATGCCAAAGGGGATTTATGGGTTATTGCTGCTCTGATAAAAGGGTCATTAAGACTTGTAAAAGTCTAAAAGATAATGTGGAGATGTTGTAAATGCTGTAAGTGAATAGAATGAAAGAGCATAATATACTCGTCAGCTGAGGTCACTTCCTAATGGTTTACAACCCTCTTCTAAACACCGAAGAGAAGTCCAGGTTTGCCTAGCCAGAAAATTGAAAATTCCCATTAGTCACTCCAAGTTGGAGTCCCGGGGCTTCCTAAGCAGCTCCTGACTTAGGAGCATCCTGAGAAAGCCCAAGCCTGCAGGGTAAGCCTATATACCACGTGGGGACTGGTATCTGAAAGGGCACAGGCGTGTGTCACACATGGTACAGCACCAGCAGCCATTCTGAGCAAGGCACTAAAATGGTCATGCAGGAGAACAGACCAACGTGCCCCAAACCTGCAACTGCGATGGAGGCAAAGCCCAGCCTCCTCTTAAATGCAAAGGGAGTTTTGTCTGAAATACCCCTGCAGGGCTGCTAATGACTTAGCAACACTGTTTGCTTTATCTGCCCTGCCTACAGCGCCTAACCAACGAGTCCCATCAACATTTAAATGTGAAAATGGTTTTAAAATGAACACCATTAATTCCCACAGCTTATTATAAGCAGAGCTGCTAAAAGCATCTGTTATTAAGGTCTTCTGCATGTCCCATTAGGAACCCATAAATCTGTTGTGTATGATTTTGTCAAACTTGAACTGAAATTTTTCATTCTGAATCTCTGTCTCCTGTTGAATTACTGTGGAACATTTCAGGCAGAACAGTGCAGCTGTGTTTGGTTATGATGCTAGAGGAAAAGACATCATTTTGCCTATGTTAAAATAAGACACTGGTGACTTTTTCTTTGAGGAAGCCTAATTTCTCTGTACTCAGAAGTCTGTCATGACAGTGTGATTTCTTTTAAGTGATCTGCTTTTTTGCAATTTCACAGGGAAAACAGGTAAATTATGTTCCTTGGCAGAAGAATAAATCAACATGCAACCAGTTGAGATTCAGTGCATGACATCTGACTTCCTGGGGAGTGCTCCAGCCCAAGGTGGCCATGACCCTACCTGCAGTTACAGGTGAGAAGTGATGTTGGTCCATCAATGTTAGACACCAGAACTAAGGGAAAATGGTGAAATTAGATCACTAATATAACCTGTGAATGCAGCCATAAATAAGAAGTTGCCCAATATGAATGTAGAGCTATAGGAAACGTAGGGCCTGATTTATAGAATGTAGGTGGGAGAAATTCTGGGAAGAAGGAGATAAGATTCACATCAGGGCACGGAATTGATGTTGGATATGAAGTGTCTGTACAGGAGACTTTGAATTTTGCTGGTGAGTTGGATGGCCTTCACTACAGTAGCACCCAAGGGAACTGTCTTTGGTTTGTTTTCCCCATGCATTCTCCTCCCGCTTGGGATGTTATTGCAAGTGCCAGGAACAAACATCTGCAGATGGGAAATGCTGGGGACTCTCTGCACATCTTCTATTTTTCTGAGCTACTCCAGCAGCACAACCCTATGAAAAATCCCATGTAAAATAAATAGCTGTTTTCAAAGCAGAGTTTGAAGACTGTGCAGTAACCATGGACTGGGCACACTCAGCACAGAGTAAACAGGGTTCCAGAGCAATGGAAGACACCAGTGGGTGATCACGTGGCTAGAGATAAATGTATCATAAATCATTTGCCACCAGGAAACAAATGTCAGCTGAGTAAGCATCCTAATTCTGGCATTTCTTAAATTTCCAGTCTTTGCCTTTGCAACTTGATCATGCTCTTGGCTTCTGTGACACATTTGATATCATGGCACAGTGCATATTGAGGCACTGCAGATTGTCTCTGACCTAGTAAGTGAGGCACGTCGGATTTATTCCCATGACAAGACTTGAGTGGGCACACTACAGTCTTGTTCTCCGCAGCAGATGAGCTAAGGAGCTTGGCATTTCACCTGGCCCTAATTCCCCCCAGTTGGCACAGACCTGTCAAGGCTCCCTGTGACACCTGATGGAATGCAGAAGCTCTATAGAGCCCAGCTTGGCTAGTACCTTATTTGCTCTGGGAGGTACTGTAGCACCTTGAAATATTGATTTCACATGAGTAAACTAACCTGAAGAGGATTAAAAGGTTGGCTAGCATTTGGGCAAACAAGATGGATATTTTTTTTCCTCTGGGGTTCTATGAGTCGTCTTTTATTTGGCTACTCAGACAACTCTCAGATATTAAAATACTTTTTGAAAATACTTCTTGAATATTACTCAGAAAAAAATTGGACAAGTCCCAACCCAGTCAATTATCGGCATCCTCAGAGAGGATAACCTCATTTCCAGGGCACCACTGAGAACAGAGAGACAAGTAGGTTCTGTTTTCCACTTCATTTTTGTTTTCTTGTAGTTGTAAATGGTATGATGTTGTTTTGGTTTTCAGTGCTTATGGTTAAGCTACTTATAAGCAGCATGACTGTAACTTCATCCAAGGAAATTATTGTGGATTTATTTACAAGATATTAGCTTGCACTTGCGTAATTGAGTAGAGAATTCTCCTCCGACCTGCACGTTCTCACCTGGCATTCTTCCTGTTTGCTTGTTTTTAATTACTTCTAATATGCATACTAATGCTCTTAAATAACTTTGCTCATGAAATCTACATCTGCAGTGCACTTTTAATTTACAGCTTGAATTGTATTGTTTTCGTTTTCTTCTTTCCAATAACAAAGCTGATCAGAGGATTTAAACATTGCTTTGGTGTGCAATGGGATGCTCATTGCTTTACCAGTAGCTTTCCTGGAGTGAGGCTCAGGAACACACAGGACAACAATGCACTTGTGCTGGTCAGTACTTCACCCGCTGACAAACCCTGAGCATCCTTCTCCACAAAGCCCAGGTGGGCCCTACAAAAAGAGCCTTGTTCCAATCCCTATTCTCTTCATCAGTTCTGCTCCTTGACTTATGGATCCTCTTCCTTTTCCACAGTTAAAACAACCTTACAACCTTCACAGAAAGCAATCTGCCACTCCACCCCAAATCCTGGCTGTGATTGCTGTTTCTTTGTTTGCTCGTGTAGCAGGATGGGTTTTATAAATTACAGCACAGCACGGAGCCTCTCATGCACTAACAAACCTCACATCTGGGGATTAGCTTAGAAGTCATGAGTGTGATATATTTGGGATACATTTACCTTCATGGTTTTGAGTTTTCCATGTTTCTATCTAATCATGAACGTTTGAAATTTGCTGCTGCTTTTTTTTTTTTTTTAATCAGAAATATAACTGAGATTATCTCCCAGATATATGACTTCTAGAATGTGAGCTAAAAGCAAAACACAAAACAAATATAAAGCATAAGGAGTCAGGAGAAGCAGAACCACTGCAAAAAAAAAAAATTTGTGGATGACTTTTATTGTGTTACACAAGTAAATAAATTCTGAGGTCACACAGCAAATAATGATTGTGACAGATAATCTACACTGTAAAAAGTTATAGGTTTGGTCCAGATTTTTAAACATAAACTAAATAGTTTTCTGAGAAACTTTGTTTAATATACATGCACTTTAAAAGCTCTTTAACTCTGCTGTGCTATGTGGAGTAAATAAAAATCAGACTCTGTATTTACATACACTAAACGTGCACAGTGATGTGTTTTGCAAGTTAATAATGCATGAAGGGTGCTCAAGGTAGAGGTGAAATGTTGGTCTCTGGTTGCTGAAAAGTTCTGAGATGCAAAGGGATTTATCTATCATACAGATTTAACTGTTACCTTTCCTGGGACCGTTCTCTGGAGCTTGTTGGTAAATCAAGATTCACATTATTTTCAGTTGATAAAAAAAAAAAATTCTACGGAAAAATGAAAGAAGGGTTTCAAATTAAACAAATATTATATTAAAATTATATAAATATATATTATATATACTTATGTAAATTATAAAAATCATATATTTTACAAGTTTACATTTATTTGCAATTTATATAAATAAAAATATATTGTAATAAAATACAATACATATCTTAAAAATAAAATACTGAGAAGATTTTTGTAGAAGTTTTGTGGACCTCTTTATCAATAACATACTAGACAACCCACACTGTAAAATCTCCTTTTTCTCCTCTGTTTGCCCTGTGTATCCATGACTGTCAATCTGTGCGTCTTGGTGTTAAGCCTTTTGCTCTCTTTCTAAGCCCTGGAGCTGTGCTGCTCGGGCACAGTTTGTGTGGTTCCTCACACCTCTCCCAGCCAGCTCCCTCAGGATGGGGTGAATGGGCCTCAGGAGACCCCTCTCTGTCCATTTGCTCAGCTTGAGCCAGGACAACATGCATGCATTCAGATGGCTCAAGATAGTTGAGAGGAATCCCATCCCCCTTCCCAGTAACTCTGATTTCCTAGCTTTCCCAGGATTAAACAGTGCTGAACTGTTTGGCCCTGGAGGAAAAGGAGGAAACAGAACAACAAAGGAGAAATTCGATTCCAGTGGGAGCTGTTGATGAAAACCATTTAAGCTGAGCTCTAAAAGGGAGGCAGAAAGACTCACTTGTGTCTCACACAAGTGCTACTGGGAATCAGGAGCACAAGACTGGCTGAATTCTACACTGATGAATTTAATAAAAACTAAGTAGTAATTTGAGGGCTAACAAGTAATCACAAAAGATCAAAGTTCTCCGACAATGGCTGGCATCTGATGGGGCATGGTGTTTGCTAGGTGGTAAAGGCTGCCCTGCCCTTCTCCACCCTGAACCTGTTTGTAGATAAATATATTAATTCAAGGTCCCAAATGACTTCAGTATTTCAGGCTGCTAGCCTGACCCTCAACTCCTATTGAAGCCTTGTTTATCAGTGCTAACAACCTATTTCACAAGGCAAGTCTTTATTTTGGCTGACATACTGTGTTCCCAAAGGCTGATGTAACATGGGTCACAAATGTCTTGTGACAAATCTCTTCCATCCTCTCTAATTCCCATGTGAAATCAACTTGTATGTATATTAGATTATATACTGCCGAGCAAGGAGATGGCGTCTTGGCACAAGCACCTTTAAATCCCCCAGGAGCAAGGAAGGAGAAACAAAGATTCATTACAGTAATAAAGTTTCAGCCTTCTAGGGATGAGGTCAAATGAGAGCAGCAGAGCGCTTGCTAAGAGGAGAGCAACATCCTATGTACATGAGAGCTATAAATAAGCCTTCTGACACGCGTCTGTTGAGCAGGGTCCATTGAGGGAAAATATCTACCTCATCACTGAACATTTCACAGGACAAGAAATATTCAGTGGGCAGTGTTATAGGTTTCTTTTTTAATTTCTGTCTAAATTTGCTTTCTGGCTCATTTACCTTTGAACCTGGCCAGCAAGTAATGAGTCGTGACAGTCTATGTTTCATCCAATGGAAAAATGCTACGTGTTACTGGTGCACTTAGCAATTTTTTATTTACTGAGAATCCTTTCTGTGTAATGATGGAAATTCAGTGTTTAGGGTAGGAACTGCTCACTGCAATCAAGTCTAGAAACTGCAAGGGTGCACGCCAGAATGCTACCCACTTCTTTAGAGTCAATGAAAACATGTGTTCACTAATATGATTATATTACCACATATTAGTATGGTTTTGTTATGGAGTAAAGCTGCTGATGAAAGTGACAAGGCAAACTGAAAAGTACAACTAATATCTAGGTTGCAACATGTTGCCATAACATTTCTGAGAAACAGGAGCCTCCTGGGAGCAGTGTAGGTGGCATTCGCTCACCTTGGAGCCTCAACGTTGATATCAAATTGCATTTCCCTGCCACTGCGCATGCCAGGGCCTGCCTTAATTTAGACTCTGCTCTCATAAGACCCCGAACTCCCTATTGCAGGCACAAACGGCAGCCAGAATCTCCCAGGACTGGTCTCATAAGCCTCTTGCCCCTCCATTCAGTTCAGCAGAATTACATGGCATATGCATTAGCTTGGATTTAAATCGGTACTTCTCCAAATGCCAACTGCAAAAACGGGGCTGAGGAGGAGGAGAGAAAAAAACTCCAGAAGCAAATGTTATACCTGTAGGCTGATACTTCCATTAACCTTTCCAAGGAAGGCAGGCACGCTCTTTTTCTAGCAGTCTATCAGTTTTCTCCCTATTTATATACGTACTCTTTGCCTTGGTCATAAAGTGTCTAAATGAAAATTTATTGCAGGGACTGGCTATTGATTTGCAATCCTGCACATCTGGAAGACATGAACCAAAAAGAATGTCCATTCTTTCAACTAATGAAAATTTAAACTCTAGCATATAAGAAATTGTTTCAGGATAAAATAACTGATATTTTTGAATGCACACCATCTCTGCTTGGGTTTAATTTATAGATAAATCCTGTTTACAAAACTCACCAGAGAAGTTTCAGTGGTATTTGTGGGGCTGTTTGAATTCAGTGAAGCCACGATGGACCCTTACAGGGAACAGTTATATGATTGCTGCTTCTCAGGGTCCCTGATGTCAATGGCATGGATACTGTAGTAGTCCTAAAACTATCCATATTTTTTTCCTGTGAATGAAACAAGCCAGTCTATGGCAAAGCAATTCAAGTAAACTCTCTCTCCAGGAGGGAATCCAGATTTCTCCTTCTGTCACTTTGTGTTTCATTTCTTCACATCTCTGCCAAAACCACTGAGTTCAAGGTCTAAGCCTAAATTTCCTGTCAATTCCTGTCTAAGTCATTGCTGCTGACATCCCAACTCACTGAAGAGGAAGATATTATCTACCTCTGTCAACAAACATCATTCTCCTTGCAATTCCTAGGGCAGGACCAAATTCTTCACCTGTAAGGTCAGAGTAACAAAAAGTTGGGAAGGATATTGAACAAATTACTCTAACATCATGTACACAGGAAAAAGCAGTGCAGACAACTAAGCTCAATCACAATGCCTGGTTTCCCCAAGAATCTCCCATCACAAAAAAACATCTAGCACTTTTGCTAGGGATGTGCGCGAACATGTTGAATATTTGCTCATCTGAACTCTCCATAAATGAATTTCCTCATAAATTGTTCATTAATGATAGATCTCTTATTCACCTTACTCAGACTCTCTGCTTTATCTGTGCAGAAAGCACTTGCATTAACTCAGAAATGCACAGATTTATAAGGAAGCAAAGAATCTGGTTTGATACAACTGTATTCATATCAAATGTCATGTTTGGCCACTTTTTGCTTGAAGCAAACCTATCATTTTCCTTCCCTCTCTCCACCTGACAATGTGTATTTTTTCTTGTGTAAGCACTGCAATAAGGTATTACAGTAACAGTCACTATAACAGCAGCAATGATATCACTAATAATAATTATCTTGCACTAATACAGTACCTTTCTTCTGGGGATCACACTGTTCTTTAAAATAATCAGCATGGGTATCTCCTCCGGAGCTTCCATTTGAGTGGAAGAAGCTGAGATCCCTGCCTAGCCAGATCCTCCCTCTCATGGCACTGCTCCTTTTTGCACCCCCCTTTATGTAAGCAACAAGGTTTCATCCAGAGTCTACTTTCTGCACCCAAAGTTTGACCAACCTGATGAGTAACAGATGGCAGGGCAGCTCAAGAAGAAACATGCACTGGAAAAATATGCACTGCTTTATGTGAGCAGCATAAAGAGAAGGATAGGGAGACTTCAGATGAAGGAGGAACAAAAGAACCAAATTACGATTTGGATATCCCAAGCGATAGAAATGCATTTATGAGGAAGTGGAAGAGTTGGTCTGAAAACAAGCTAGTGATATTCTAGTAATGCTGTGAGGTTTGACATGTGGAGTAAATCATTCTTCTTCTTCAAACAACCCAGTTTTATCACTGGATCAATCTCTCATCTTCATTAATTACTACTGAAATTGCAGGCAGTAATCCATTTACCATAGAACAAGCAGGAAGCAGAGTATTCAAAGTATGATGAATCAGTGCTTCAACTAGCCCAAACACGGCAGGCAAAGCTTGCTGTCGTCACTGGTGACTCCCCAAGAAAAGCATTTATGTAACTGTACAGTTAGGCATAATTACAGTGATGGGTATCCTGCTTACACATTAGGTTTGTTTATTCTATGTGCTTTTCATAATGCCCCATGTCTCACAGAAGCAGTTATACAGACTGATAGGGGTGCCAGTAAAAGTAATGATTTCAGATGTGGCAGTTTAACTCAGACAACTCCAGACCTGGGGAGCATCAGTTCTGGGAACGAAGTCAAAGCTTGGCAATGCTGGCCAGGTGTCAAGAAATGCTCAGGGAACAGAACTGCCCTTCCTAGAGGAATCACAATTCTCTGTAACAAACTGCCTGTCTTGTATTTCCTCACTGGAAAATTACAGCTGGGATTTTCAGACCTGCCTGGGAGTCAAGAATCCATATCCCAGATGGAAGTTGCACCCTACATTAATAATTACACATAGTCCCATCCACTTCTTTTCCTGCTGTCTAGGAAATCTCAGCAAGCAACAAGCAGTTCACTAGCGTGGTAATAGCCAATCAGCCCAGTCAGAGTGTATTCTACCTGTGTTGGAGTATTTTTCTACTCACTCCACTGAAAAGCAGCACCAGCTGCAGAGGGTTGCTTCAGTCCAAGACGTTTTAATAACACTGGATGCAGCTTTTGAAAAGGGATCTACTGTCTGCTTAGTGTTAGGGCCATGACTTGTATTACTGATTTATGACCTTCAAGTATCAGGCCAAACTCCTTCCTGCTAAAGTTGGAAACCCATCAAAAGCAGTGCTATCGCCCTTCCTTCTGCCAACAGTAACATGGTCGGACAAGAATGTGGGGCTAAGGGTGCTAGTTGCTATGTTGGGATGGGAGATGTGCCCTACTAGTGGATTTAGTAAGACATTAAGACACAAATACATTAAAGATCACATTGCTCCACTTCTCTGAAAAATACTTACGCAAAAAAAGGCCAGCACAATATTCCAAGAGCAATTTCCTGGATGTGATCAGTCATTCCTGCTGATGTCAGTGTCAGGGATGGAGTTTCAGTGACTCCAGTCATGCTAGCCCTGCCCTTCAGGGACAACACAGGGCCTGGGAAGTGACCTGAATTCTAGTGCTTGTTTTGTTCCAGCCGAAGTGTTTGCTAAGCCCTCATCATCAACACCCGTGTGATGCCACCAACTGCTCTGTCATCGCACAAGTGTCATCGGGGATGCCACTGGAAGCTGGGGAAACTGTGCTGCTCATGGTCAAGCAGCTGATGAACAGTGAGGATGCTGCACAGGGTGGCAAGGGGCCAGGCTGCCTTTCCATGTTGGCAGGGTAGGCTGCAGCAGGGACCAGCAACTTCTTCCTCAGAAATGCAGCCCAAACAGCTGGGCTCCAGAGACAAAAGAGCCTCCAGGCTCTGAAGTCTGCGGGGGATGTTTAAAAAACCCAGTGTTATCAAACCCGTGGAGAGGGACAAAGGGGAAATGCAGAAAGAGAAATGGGAAATACAGCTTTGACCAACTGTAGAAAAAGCAAGCATAGCTCTGACCCAGCAGAAGTGACAGTGAAATCAGAGATGTGAACTGCAAGGATTGTCGTCATTAGCAATAAAAAAAACCAAATTGCAATTTAGTAAGAGCTGACCAATGTCTTAGGTGGCAAAGCATGAGTCAAAGGAAGTGCAGAGCTGTGAGTCATCTAACTCAAAGGGCTTTATCCTTGGATAAAAGTCAAAGAGACAGCTCAGGGAGAAAAAAAGAGCGCAGGAAAGGACAGAGACAATGGCAGAGCACTGGGTCTGCTCACAGAGCAGAGGCCATGTGGAGGGCAAGGCTGCTACCAGCCAGTTATGCTCTCTTACAGTTATTTCTGGCCAGGCACACAGTACTCCGCATGTTTCACAAATACGAGGGTCAGACTCCTGCTCTGGGGAACTTCACCTGCAGCACAAACAAGAACTAGAACAAGAAGAGAAAGAGAGAAGTGATACAGAAAGCAAGTCACATCACTAAGAGGGTACGTGTTTAAATGGACAAACAAAGACATATCAAGATTTTTCTCCTGTAGTCCCTTAGCATGACTTTATTACTGATCCAGTGCTCTGAAGGCACTTATGCTGGAGGAGCAACAGAGCAATTAGCCAGCTGACATCACTTGGTCTTAGGAAGTAAGATGAAAAGCAAGAAATTAACACAGAAAATTACAGGTCAGATAAAGGCAATTCTGATAAGGATCAATGCCATTTCAGAGGGTGCAAACACAAAGAAGAGTGAGGAATTCATTGTGGTGGTACAAAAAAGGGATGGAGAAGATGATGGGATTGTTAGAGGGAAGTAGAAGAGAAATCAGATTGTAGAGCATCAAATACATCTAAACACAGGGTGACTTACAAGATAGTTCTGGATTACAGGAAAGCATCAGGAGGGATGGGAAGAAGTAAAGAAAATGAACATGCCAGACCCCACGCTGCTTCAAAGACAGTATTGGAAAATGCATCATTGAAGCTGAGGCAAATACAAGAAGCAGGGTAGAAGAAAAAAAGAGTACAGGAAGATGGTCATGGCAATCAGTAGTGTCTTCCATCTGGGGGGGGAGCACTGCTTAAAAAAATTTCGAAGGCCTCAATAAAAACCAAAACATAGATTTATCAACAGAAGGTTGAAGCAAAGAGAGAACAGAGCCAATGCATGCTTTCATGCCCCCAGCTCAGTTTCACTGTGCAAATCTAAATCTGCTCCCTTGTTTTAATGTATATCGACCATGTCTTACAATAAAGCAGGTGACAATAGAACCCGACTTACTTATACCCTAGGCAAGGCAGGCAGGAGCTGAAGCCACCAAAAACACTGGAGGTTGTGCTGAAATAAGGTAGGAAGAGAAGTAAATAGATGGGAAAAAATCTCAAAGGTTCTATATGGTTTGTGTAATTTAATTTTCTGACTTCTTAGGTCTAGTTTTAAGTAATGCTTCCATATTGTCATTACCCCCCAATATCCCCCACATCATTTCAGAGAGCGCAGTGCAGAATTTTGGTCCCACAAACACTTCTTTAGGGACTATTTTTTTATACCCTTGTAGAAGACATACAGTTTTGGCGAGGGAAGAGTCCAAAATTATTAAAATAAGTAAACCTTTGGATACTGATAATCCAAACCCATAAGTTAGAAGCCAGTAAATCCACACCACAAAACGCTGAAATTAGGAGAGTGGGTGAAATATCCAAAGTCATTACCTGATCATTGAAACGTTACAAGCATTTTAGGCATGGGATCTTAAATGTACAAAGATATAACTTGGTTTGTTCACAAAATAAACAACTACGCATTTTTTACTTTTGAGTAATGATGAACGTGCCCAATAATAATGCATTATACCAAGGTACATCTGTGTCTGCCTCCTGACATCTCTAAAAGAGACAAAGAATGATTGTTAAACTAGAAAGAATCAGAATGTTGAACTTGTAAATAAAAAGAAAAGTTATGTCTGCAGGGCTTAGAAATAATATGTAAACAGAGAACAAATGCTGCCATCATGCAGACACATGATGCATGTTTGTACAGAGAATGCTTGGGAAAAAACCACAGCATCTCTGTATTTACTCACTGCAATGTATTACAGTACAATGTTTAGGGCACATAATAAGCTGTCAAATGAAATAACTTTCATATAACATTAGTTACAGAAAGCATTTTGGAAGATTGAAGTGCAACAGTAATACCATTTTCAACATTACCTTAAAAATCATTTCAGCATATTCATTCTAGGAGAAAGAAACTTGCATGAAAAATGTTTTTTGGTTCTCCCACCTTCAAAAGTGCAATTTTTTTCTCCCCTCAGAAAAAATGAAAATCAAGTGAGCAGGATGGATTTTTCCACTTCTCTGCTAACTGTACAGTTGTGCATATAAATTACTTGATGTGTATTTACAATCCTACTGAATTCAAGGTGTGGGATGATCCATATACTGGAGCATCAGTAGAAAACTGAAGTTGTACAAGAAATGCAACTAGGTACAGTATGAAACAGCAGGTACAAAGAAGGCTTAAGAAAAAGAACATTTGGAGTACGACTAAGCAGTAGTTTGTTTTATCCCTATCCATGTATCAATGCTCTGAATAAAAATACTAAAAGCAATTATTGTTCTTTTCATTGCAATGATTATTTGTGCTTATTCCGGTAACTTATAAAAAAACCTACAAACCAACCAAAAACTGACAACACCCAATACATTAGAAATGCAATGGACAACTTACGGATCATTACAATCATAAGCAACTCCTCTAACTATCCAATAAATCAACAATTGCAGAAGTATTTTAGATTTTATTAAAAAACCCAGGAAACTTACAAATCTCATTTTACGCTCCAACAGGACACACAAATTGGTTTAGTTTCTCCTGACAGCTGCCAGACAAGTAACCAAATCAGTTTTGCAGCAGTTGATCGGCCATCGGTCTGACATGCAGTCTCCAAGGGGCAATTCCCACAAACCTCTTCGATAGCTCCTCCAACGGTAACTTCTGAGAGGTTTAAATAATCCCATTTGCTCTGCTCAGCAACAGACTTCTTCAGCAGGACAGGGTCAGCTGCTGGGAGCTGCTGGGATTACAGCCTCCCAACACAAAACTGAGCCCAGGCACCTCAGCCGTTGGCAGATAGTGCTTGGGAAACTCCCCTCACGCACACCTCTGATGAGACACAGACAGCACAGATCCTGCCCACCTCGCAGTCATTTCTAGACTATTAGTTAGTAAATAGCTGGGTGTCTTCAGCAATCTTTCAGTATTTGGTTGATGCCATCCTGCTCCCAGAGATGATGATCCTAGTCTGGTAGTTCATGTTCATGGCAAGACTTCCTCAAAGGTGGCAGAATTTAGTTCAGAGCACTTACATGCGGAATGATGTCTGCACCCTGATAGTGAACTTTAGTGCATCTCCACACGCACACCCTGGGTGATTAGAGAGGCATCCCCCACATTCAACATTATAGATCTGACCTAAGTCAAAGAAAAACCAATGCTGATTGAGGCTAAGCATCAGATTTTGCCCCAGCCCTTCAGCTTTTGCTAGGCTACCTCTGCCTAGACCATGGGCCTATAGACTCTGGAGCTTCTCAGAAAACTTTTAATGCATGGGGCCTTATACACCCCAACCATCTGATGATGTGTGGAAGTAAATCCCACGTGGAAGGCTAGTCTGTAGTACAGTTGCGGTCTGATGAATGATGACCTGCAGCTCAAGCCCATTCCTATGCTCAGTCCATCCCCTAGGGCTATAGCAGGACACTGGGAAGGAGAAAACATGGTGTTCTGTGGAAAACCTGCTGCTTGGGAGCACCCTTCCCCCTGGGCTGGGTCCTGCACTAGCTGCCTCGATCTTCTCTCTGCACAGCAGGTTTGGGCAAGGCTCGGAGGTCCTCCCCAGGGCTGTAGTCAACCACCAAAACACAAACTCCCAGTGTGCTCCAAGCAGCCACTCTGCCAGCCCTGAGCCTTCAGCCCATCACAGAGATCTGCAGGCAGATTTAGGGCACCACAGGGTGACAACTTCTGTCATAGAATCAGCTGGGTTGTAAAGGACCTCTGAGATCATCAACAATGACAATCCCAGCTCAAGAATCAAGCGTTAAGAGTGCCTGCAGTGGCAAACACCATCAGTTTCAGCAAGACTCCTTTCTAGGGGGGCCTCCTGAGGCATGTCCCCAGGCAGTGGTCAGGGAGGGCACCAGCCTTTGCCCTGGCCTGACATCCTGTGTGCAGCACAGGAGCAGTTTATGTTGCCACAGCTGCAACATCTGGGGATTGTCATATTGCAATGAATCCGGCTCCATGTGTATACTCAGCTCAGCTTACTGTGGCCAGAACTCAGGACTTTCACCACCAAACATCCAAGCTGCTACTGCTTCAGGGTGGATATGCTCTTCTCCCAGCATCACTACTCATGGTTCGGTGCAAGCAAACACTGCCTCACAGACTCCCCAAAATGACAAGGTCCTGACTCAGAGAGCCCACAAAGACTCCAGCAATAGACAATGTAGATGAGTCTCACGGTAGCCACATCAACCCCTTATTTGCATCTCTTCCTTGGACCTGATGTCATTTCAAGCATAAAGCACACCACTATAAAGATCCTTCAGCACCAGTTTTGTCTTTGTAACTCAGTTACTATCCCTACTCACATTCATCACTGAACATACTGGCTTCCCCAGATCTTTAAGTTACAGAAAACACTTTTCCATGCTATCCTTTACACTCTGAAGGCATGCCCAGCTCACCCATCTCTCCAAATCCTTCTTTTGCCAGGGTGCTTACAACAACCATGATAATTATTAGGTGGCTGGTGTGCTGAAATGCCTACCTATTCCTCTGCTTAAGGATGCTTTTCTTTCCCTTATGCTCTTTCCTTGGCTTCCCTTTATCCAAACACAGCTCATTTTGGGATTGTTTAGCCTTGAGGAGGATCAGGTTATCACTCTCCGCAACCACGTGAAAGGAGGATGTAGCAAGGTAGGAGGCAGCCTCCCAGGAAATGAGGGACAGGAGAACACAGTCTTAAGCTGCACCAGGGGAGATTTGGGTTGGACATCAGGAGGAATTTCTTCACAGAGAGGGTGATTAAACATTGGAATGGGCTGCCCAGGGAGGTGGTAGAGCCAGTGTTCCTGAGGATGTTTAAGAAAAGACTGGATGTGGCACGTAGTGCCATAAATCTAGTTGGCATGGTAGTGTTCAGTTACAGGTTGGAACTGGATGATCTCAGAGGTCTTTTTCAACCTAATCAATTCTATGACTCTGTTTTCCCAAAAGCAGCCTTCACTGGGGTTGGGGGTATCCTTTTGTCCTGCATTCACACGGTCTCTGCGACAGTGGGGTGCTGGTACTGTACTTCAGTAGTTCTTCATGATGCAAAAAGGAGCCCAAAGCAGGTGTGTGTTAAGGCTCAACCACCCACTCCTCCCACCAGGCCCTTGTAGCTGGCCATCAGGCAGGGACTTTCTGGATTGGTGTCCGTAAGGAGCGAGGGAGGGCTCCCTTCCCCGGGAGGAAGGCTCTTTATGGGGGCAGGCAGGGTGTCGAGCAAGAAACACCCATTGGAAATGCCCTGGTTTCACAGAATCACAGAATCGAAGATTGGAAGAGTTTGGAAAAGATAGGTTGGAAGAGGTTGGAAGATAGGTTGGAAAGGTTGGAAGATACTGGAAGAGGTTGGAAGAGACTTTTGAGATCATCAAGTCCAACCTTAGACCAACTACCACCATCTCAATTAAGTACCACGACCAGCCTTTCCTTAAACACCTTCAGGCACAATGATTCCACCACCTCCCTGGGCAGCCCATTCCAATGTTTAATCACCCTTTCTGTGAAGAAATTCCCCCTGATGTCCAACCTGAACCTTCTCTGGTACAGCTTGAGGCTTTGTCCTCTTGTCCTGTCACTCGTTTCCCGGGAGAAGAGACCAAACCCCCGTCTGGCTACACCTTCCTTTCAGGTGGTTGCAGAGTCACAAGGTCTCCCCCTCTTCTCCAGGCTAACCTGGGGCCCCGCGGCCCCTCTGAGGCGCACGTTCGCCCTGGAGCCGAGCTGGCCGGCGGGGCCCTGCGCCGCGGGGCCCAAGGGATGCGGCTTTCGCAGGTTGCGAGGCGGGGCGGGTGAGGGGAGCGCGGACCCTTCAGGGCAGCCCCGCCCCTGTGCCTGTGCTCGCCGTGCCCGGGTGCGCCGCCACCCCGCTCCGGCCGCAGCCCCGGCTCCGCTGCCGCAGTTCCGGCGGCGGGAGGAAGCGCGGGGCCGCTCCGCTCCGCTCGGCTCCGCTCGCCGGGGGATGCGGGAGCGCTCCCGCCCCCGCGGCCGGCGGGAGGCGGGCGGCGGTGGCGGCGCGGGCGGGGCGGAGGCGTCGCCCCGCGGAGAGCGGCGGGGGGACCCGGCGGCGGGCGGCGGCCGCGGGCCGGCGATGGAGGAAGGTGAGGGGCGGCTCCTCAGGCCGCGGAGCCGGGCCGGGCGGAGGGCGGTCGGGGCCGGGCCGGGGCCGCTGGCCCAGGCCGACGGTGTGTCCGCCCCTCGCGGCCGTGCCGTGGCTGTGCCGGGGGGGGAACACTGGGCTGTAGGGCACAGGCGGCCTCCCGGGCCCAGCCCGCCCCGGCGGCCCTCGGGGCCCATCCCAGTCCAGGGCAGCCCGAGATTCGCAGCCCCAGGCGGGAGAGGGCCGGGCCGGTGGGAGCCCAGGAACTGGGGGGATCGTTCTCCTCCCTCACCCAGTGTTGCCTCTGGGCAGAACTCCCGGGGCTCTGTGGATGCCTCCGTGAGTTTGCCTTTTCTTTGGCATCCTTCCATATGTTTTAGTCTTCTCTGTCGTTTCGTTAAGCCATTAGAGAGCGTCAAGAGGAAGGCTATGAAGGTGGTGAAGGGCCTCGAGGGGAAGCCTTATGAGGAGCAGCTGAGGTCACTTGGTCTGTTCAGCCTGGAGAAGAGGAGACCTCACTGTGGTCCACAACTTCCTTGGGAGGGGAAGAAGAGGGGCAGGCACTGATCTCTGCTCTGTGATGACCAGTGACAGGACCTGAGGGAATGGCCTGAAGTTGTGTCAGGAACGGTTTAGGCTGAATATTAGAAAAACATTCTTCACCCAGAGGGTGGTTGGGCATTGGAACAGGCTCCCCAAGGAATCCACAGCACCAAGGCTACCGCAGTTCAAGAAGTATTTGAACAATACTCTCCGGAACAATACTCTCTGTGACTCTTGGGGTGGTCTTGTGCAGGGCCAGAGGCTGGACTTGATGATCCTTGTGGGGTCCTTTTCATCTCAGGATATTCTGTAATTGTTTCACTTTTAGCCCTCACACAAGCATTTTTCTTGAGCTCTCTTCTGTCCTAATGCTCTTTGTGGGGACTAGGAGAAGGCGTTTAGTTTTCTGGGGGAAATCAGCAGAAACATGACTGTTAACAGGCACCCAGAGAAATGCAAGAGCAAATCCCATGGCATATTCCAGCATCCTAGCTGTTCTCAGCTTAGGTACTTTCTGAGCTGGACGTGGTTTCTGCATGTTTAGTAGTCCTTGGTTGTTTGCCCTCCACGAATGTGTCAGTCTTCTCTTGGATCTGTGTAAGCTGTTGGTTTACAGAACATTCTTTGGGTAGGAGTGGTGTACCTGAAGGTGATGTGCAATGAGCTGGTTCCTTTTAGCCTGACTCACTGGGTTTATTTGAGAACTTCTTGTATTAGAAAAGAAGGTGAATCACTGCTCTCTATTCAACCTGTTGGTGCACTTCACTGGCTTGTAGACATCTGGCATGTTTCTGTTGGTCATCCTCTTTTCCAGACTGAGGCATCCTCAACTTGTTTCCTTGTTCCTTGTATGGGAGCCGTTGCCAACTTAGATCATCCTCATGGCCCTTCTCTGAACGTTTCCCAGCTCTATCTTATCCTTGCTTAGGTGAGAGGACGAGAATTGCAGACAGTGCTCAGTTTGCAGGTGAAAAATTCCTGTTATTCCAGATGAGTATTGTGGCACTCAGGAGCAGTGAGTTATGCTTTTCTGCAATAGATACACAAAAAATGTTGCCTGAACAGAAGTTGAAAAAAAATTTACAGGGAACTTACAGAGAACTAGAAAGCAATCTCAGATGAAAACTTGCATGATGGATAGAGAGTTAATTGCATGCTGGATAGAGAGTTACTAGAGGCTGTACCATCAGTTAGAAATTCTAAATAATTTTTAGTTGTTACCTTGTTTCACTTTCATTTCACTCCATTTAAGGGATTCATAGAAGTGAAAACAAATTTTTTCTTGTTTGAGGCAGCTGCAGATAAAACAGAAGTGGCACACTTGGCTCCTTCTCTGTTGCTGTTGTGTGGAGGGGATCTGTTGTCCATCGTTCAAAACAGAGGTGAAAATCGTTTGCTGACTGAGATGCAGTTGTTTCAAAATTAGAATTTTAAATTGTTCTTTCTTTAGGAATTTTCTATTACTGCTGCTAACTCTAGACTTTATAAAAAAAGTATGTTACACTTCTACTATGGCTCACTTCTCTTCCAGAAAAGCAGAAGAAATGCATTTTCCTCAGTGTTCTCAGTACTGTTGCTTTGGTCATAACTAGAATGACAAGGGCAGTCAGTTGTCCTTCCAAGCACATATCTGCCCATTCTGGTGATCCAGGGTTTTCTCCCCACTCTGTGTTATTATGTCTTGTACAAGTGATTTTTAATTGCAATGCCCTTGATGTTTGCACTGCTGATTGACTTCTTATATACATGACATGAAGTGATACTGGTGTACTTTTGAATTTGGAATGGCATAATGATAAATATGATACTGAACATCCTAAACCTTGTTTTGTTTAAAATCATTCCAGTTCTTGTCTTGTTTAAGAAGGTTCATTTTGTTCACTCCATGAAAAATGTTATCATTGAGGTCTTGGTTTGCTCAGAATAATTTATAAATTGCTCTGTTTACACACAGGCGCCCTGATACAGGCAGACATTGCTTTAATAATTTATATTTCTATCCCTAGTTTCTAACTTTTAAATCTAATAGTTGGGAGTAGAATTAGACTGAATTAAGACTTGAAGTAATATACAGCCAGAGTAATAAAGAGCTTTGCTGTGGGATGACACTTCAAGTTTGAAGTTGGATGGCTTTATGAAAGAGCTACTTTAAGTCCAGAGAAAGTTGGTGGCTACAAAGTTTCAGACAACATTGTATAGTGGGTCGAATGGGAGAGCTGAAAAGTTCTAGAGCATGAGTTACAGTTAAACCTTTTCATCACCCTTCCAAAATGGCATAAATATTGTGGGATATCTTTAATACAATAATTTTAAAATACTTTTTGCAATGAGTCTTTTTGTATGTAGACTTGCACTCTGAATTAGCGTCATTGCCTTTCAGACACTAAAATAAGTGGATCAGAGCTTCAAACTGCTGCTGTTTACAGAAAACTTAACAGAAGCTGAGAAAACTCTTGGTCTTATGATGTAATCTATATAGCTGAGCAGGCTTGGCTTTTAAATTATATGTTAGTCTAAATATTCATAAATCTGCTTAGTTCCAGTAGATCCGAAAGCAGGAAAAAAATGATATTTTATTTACTTGAAAAAACTTTTGCCTTATGAAGAATGGGCAGCTCAATTTAAAAGTAATGAAGTAGAGCAATTTTTGTATTACAGTAGTGTGCCTTGTACACTGCTATAGCTGTGTAAACCCAGGATGAAAGTAGAATGAAGTTGCTCAGTGTCTCCAAGTGTATGTAGCTTATCTAAACTATTGATTTCCTTCATTTGTGTAATACATTCATCATGAAATAAACCAATTAGCTTCTAGTTTGGGTTCTGGGTAACCCCAGAGTACGACCTCAAGAGAATACTATTGTTTTTTCTAAGGAACAACATAGGAATTGAATTCTATATGGTGATATTGTTATTGTAGTTGAGCATGTGACACACTTTGATTATTTGTCAAATATATCTTCCTTGGGATTGAATCAGTAGCAATATCTGGCTGCTATCTGCTGCTGTGTGGATTTCTCAGAGTGCGATTTTAGGTATTGTATTGCAATAACTTAAAAAAAAATGTCTTCAGGGGCAGCAGACCTGCGTCAGAGAAAGAAACAAAACTGCTCAGAATCTGACAAAATGGCTCCAGAGCAGAGAAACAAAGAAAACTCAAAGCTGGGAAGATCGCCAAAATGTAAGCTACAGAATTTTTAGCAGACTTTTGATTTTTTTTTCGTTACTCATTTACATTTTATGGGAAGATATTTGTAGCACAGTAATTTATAACAGACTTATTTTGAATTAGGTTTTTGCATGTTTCAAGAGAAAACAGGCACGCACATTAGAATTCTTTAATAATGACATTGTATGTATTGTGGAGTGAAATGGTAGTCCTGGACTGTTTCAGGCTAGGGGCCGGGGGGAGAAGGAGAGGAGTTAACAATGTTACTGTTGTTACTATTTGAATACAATTAAATATTTTTATTGCTCCTGGAATGATCTTTTGGTTGGGAAGCTGAGAGGCATGAAGTAATGGTACTGAAACAAGACAAAAAGTCCTTACAGCTTTTTAAGAAACAGAACTAAAAGTATAATTTTAGGCAAGTGCTTACCAAACTGCCAAAAACTTCTATGTTAAAAGGGAGCTACAGGTGAAGTAGGTGCCCATTGAGTGAGTTTGGTAAAATTCAGATTAGTTCTTTCTCATATTTAAAAACAGAGTGGAAAATTGAATGTCTTGGGAACGGTTAGATATGGTATTGCCACCTGTCTCTTAATATTTAAGAAGGTTGTGATATTTTGGGTAGAATCTAGAGTTTGCTCTGTCTATTTGGAATACGCTTTCTCTTCTTGGAATTCATTTGAAAACAAAGCTTACTAAAATGGAGAGAAAGTTTGCAGTGTAGTATGTGAGTATTTTATCTGAGGGTCCTGTGAAGCAGTGGTAACAACTGGGAAAGAAAGCTCTGCAGGACAGGAATAACATACAGTTTTCCATGTATCTGAGCTGCTAATGGGTGTGTTAATTCTGATTCCAGTAAGTTCAGTTGCTGTTCAGAAATAAGAGTCATGTGTAGGACATGCTGTTTGTTTCTAAATCCTCTGGACTGTTTTAGCTTTCTCACTGTCCCTTTTCAGATATGTTAATCCAGCGTTTTGCAAAACTTTTCTTTGGCTGCCTGGCGGCAGTGACCAGTGGAATGATGTATTCTGTGTACCTCTCAACATATCACGAACGGAAATTCTGGTTTTCCAGCAGGCAGGTAAAGATAAACTACAGAAACAAAAGCCAAATTGTGTGCTTGAAATCAAAGCTGATCCCTGTCAGGTTGGAACTATTTGCTTGCAGAATCCCATGTCCTCCTACTGAGGCCTGTCTTTGAAATAGTTTCTTCTTTTGTTGTTGTTGTTGTCATCTTTCTTTCTTTTTTTTGTTGAAGTGTTTCTCCTGGTAACATTAGTTTTGGCTTTTCATGCTTTTTTACATTTTTCCATGCCAGCATTTGTCATTGAAATATCTTTCTAAAATTTGGAGAAATAACTGAGGCATACTGGGATTGCAAAAGCAAAGCAATAGGAATATGTGTTGGGCTTTTTAGGTTGCTTTTTGTTTTGGTTGTTGGTTTGGGGTTTTTTTTGTGTTTGTTTTTTTATTTTGGGGGGGGTGTTTTTTTGGGGGTTTGTCTTTTTTAAGAACTATGTTGTTTAGTAAAGTATGGAAAGTTGAATGAAAATCAGGTTTTTGAGTATGAAAGGATTCTGTGGATTTATTGCTGACTTACAATGTGGATTTGAGTTGCTCTGATTCCAAGCATGTTTGCTAAGTTATAAAGAGCATTATATACCTGACAGAAGTGCTATGAAGATTGATGTTTTGTGGAGTACTTTGAAGATGTACAGTGGAGTCATAACCATGTGCTGTATTACAAAACCAGTCTATCTGAAAATATATAGTCTTCTCCGGGAAGAGATTCCAGGAGGTGAATGTATTTATTTTTTTTTCTAGGAACTTGAACGAGAAATTACATTTCAGGGTGACAGTGCCATTTATTACTCATTCTATAAAGAACTGCTAAAGGCTCCTTCCTTTGAAAGAGGTACAAAACTCATTTGTTTTATTAACTTTGAAAAGTCTGTTCCTTTTGGAGACAGTAAAAACTCCTGAAAGCTGGGGGGACTGATTTTATGTAGGTGTATCGATCAGATTAATTAAAAGCTACATACCGTCCTAACTTTTCAATGCCTTTTAAAAAACAGTATTTAACATCCTATATTCCAGCAGATTGCCTTCAATCAGTGCTTTGGCACAGGGTTAATATTGTTCTCGTATTGCCCTGTATCAAAGTTATCACTGCATTTGTCCATGCTACATGGTGAATTTTCTGCCATGCAAACATAATTTATGTTGAGTTTTGGAATGGGGGGTGAAAAGTACTGTTTTCCATCCTCTGTCAGAAGATAGAACTGTTTCTGTCACGAGCTGGTCTGGTCCATCCTGTCCCTGCCAGAAGTTTTTACTCTTGTCAGCTATGATGAATAGATGCTGATGAGGACTGAGTGGGGGGACAGGAAGGAGAACAGACCAGGTGGCACTGATCTCTCCTTCCTTTGTGCTCCTGCTCTTTATCCTGCACTGGCTCTGGAGCTCACTGACCCCAGGTCCCTAAACAGGCAGAAAACTAACGCAATGAAAAGGAGGAACACTTTCTAGCTTGGTGAGTTCAGAAGTGCACCTGGGCTGACATGGGGAAAAGCAAGAACTCAGGAGAGAAGAGTGAGTGAACAACCCTATCTTACTCAGTTATAAGTCCCTGCAAGACCTGGTTTGGCCTACAGAGAACCAACTGCAGACCACACACCAAGATATGCTCAGTTGTCTGGTTTGGCTGTTGCATTAGCTTTGAGGTTTTTGTTCTCCCCCACACTGCAATTTGGATTGTTTTTCATATTTCCTCTATTGTCCTAAGTATTGACAAGTCTTTTCTTTAAAGATAACGTTTTGGAATGATGCATCCTTCAAGTATGCCAGCTTCAATTTCATCTCAACCCCATAGAAAGACATATTGTGTTCAGTAAATGATTCTCAGAAGCGTCAGAAATGGGGGCTGAAAGGGATGATGACTGAGGCCATCATACCTGACCTCCTTCCGGAGACAGGTTTAAAGCATCCTGCTCATCCCTATTGGATCTGTCTCACGTCTTAAGAACCTCCTGTGAAGGTGGTCTCTAAGTAGGTAGTTCCAGGACTGCATCAGTACATTACTGAAAGGCAGTGCTTCAGATGGTTGCTAGATCAGTAGGGTGGAATGGCATCTGACACAGAAATTTCTCCTTCCTTTAAAATTAGTTGTGGTGACTCAGTCAGTAGCTTTAATCATCAAATCTGTTCCCCCTCACCTTTGAATACACTTTGACCTCTTCTAAGAACAGCGATAGTAAGTGATTCTAAGAATAATATTTTTTTTTGTCTCTAGGTGTTTATGAGTTGACACACAACAATAAAACAGTATCACTGAAGACAATAAATGCAGTCCAGCAAATGACTTTGTACCCAGAGCTGATTGCCAGTGTTTTATATCAAGCATCTGGTAGCGAAGTATGTGCATTTCTCCTACTTTCTGTGCTTTCATTATGGTTGTGTCTGTGTGTGAGAGACTTTCTGTGCTGTATACAATGAACACGTGCATTTTTTGTTGAATGAGCTGAACTAAGCCTCTCACCAGGTCCAGGTTCTCTTCAGTTCTGATCAGTCTCTGGCATAGGATTTTAGGGGTTTGTATGCACTAAACTTAACTGTTATTCTTTGCTTCTACAGACTGCTTAGAAATGTGGGGAATGTCTGTGCTATCCATTAAAAACAGGAAAGTTAGCTCCTTTGGAGTACAGAAGTCTATCACTGTGGTACCTGTCTGCCCATTCTCCTAGGGAAAACCACTTCTGTAGATAAACCTTTTGTCAATTTTGGCTTTGCTCGGGCTTTGTTCTGCTTGTGCTGCATACTTGTGACCTCCCTCATTTATCTTTCTTTTTTAATTATTTATTTATTTTTGAACCATTTTTACCATATCTTTACTTCTCCAAGTTCCTCCCCCACATAACTTCTTCCAGTAGTCCTGTGAACTTTATATCCCACTGCAGTTTAGATTTATTAAATCTGACACCTACAATGTTTATGCTAAAGCAAATACAAAACTCACGGCTAGGTAGCAAGCTGACTCCCGAAGTGTGCGCTTATTTCACACTGCTTTGTTCTTCCTGAACCCCAAATAAAAGCATGCCCAATACTTTTCTAGAATAGGAGAGACATCTCTTACCTGTTTGTAAAGCACCTAGCACACTGTTAGCAGTAACAAATAGTAAATAGTAATAATTTCCAGCTTCAGCACAGTTGCCACTATGTCTCTTCGTTTTTATTTGTAATTTCAGGAAGTTATTGAACCAGTGTATTTCTACATTGGTATAGTTTTTGGACTGCAGGGAATTTATGTGACTGCATTGTTTGTAACCAGTTGGGTTATGAGTGGGACTTGGCTGGCAGGAATGCTGACTGTAGCATGGTTCATTATTAACAGGTAAGAAAAACATCTTTATACAATCTAGTTTGTCAATAAGGCATTTTAAAATATTAGAGCCGATTGAAATGCTTTCTATTAAGCTTTGTGTTCTCACTGTGAGAGCAAGATCTTATGCTGGATACAAAACATTTTTAAGAGATTCATTGATTCTCGTGATGATTTTATTAATGGAAAGGCCCCCTGTTGTCCAAATCATCCACACTGCCAGTTGAACTGACTTTATGTATGTGTGTGAATACAGGAGTATGCATACACAATTTCATTTTTCAAAAACATTCCCCAGAAGGTTTTGGTTTTGTGCTGGTGAAGAATGAAAACAAATGTCGAAAACAAATGTCTAAAACACCTGTAAACAGAATTACTCTCTCTGGCCAGATCTAAATATTGTGACGGTTGTCCTATTGCTTAGAAGGAAATGATCAAGTGCATTTTCCTTGTAAATAATGTTTGATTTTTTTAATATTCTTTTTGTAGTGGATTTTTCTGCAAAGTGGAATCTTCTTAGATGATCTTGATCTCAAGATTTTTTTATTTTAAAACAATTCACTTGGAAGAAAATGCCCCTTCCCCTTATGAAGCACCACAATAATAGGGAGCCTCATTTGG
This sequence comes from Empidonax traillii, assembly GCF_003031625.1. Taxonomy (NCBI): domain Eukaryota; kingdom Metazoa; phylum Chordata; class Aves; order Passeriformes; family Tyrannidae; genus Empidonax; species Empidonax traillii. The sequence continues at coordinate 107,118 of NW_020955450.1, forward strand.
GCAGTGAGAACCTATGTTCAGGCTCCTAGTTTGTCATGAAGTTGCTCTGGGGCTTTCTGTGAACTTGAGAGCACTTGAAATAAAAGAACTATGGAGGAGCAAAATGTTGTAGATATATCTTGTAAGTTGAACTGTTGGGAAGCATCTTCAAGGAGTGTGAACTCATCATGACCGTATCTGCGATTAGTAGCTAAGATTAGTGTTCATTAAGCTGGTGTAAACAGTGGAAAGTAGGAAAAATGGTGAATAAATCTGTAATTTTTTCAACAGCAAAGAAGATTAAGCAGTGTTAACAAAGTAAAAGATCTAGTAGTTAGGAAAGCTCCAAATACATCTCTGTAAGAGGCTTCAGAGGAAATAATGAAAGGTGATGCTTTCTAATATCTAAATAATAAAGGAGCTTAAGGCTTCTTTTTAAAGACATAGTAGACACAAAGAAGACTATGTGCCTCTGGAAGTGATGCCTTTGATCACATTTGAAACCGTTACTTGTGCTTCTAAGTTACTTTAGCACGTTTTAAAACTTTCACCTACACCTCTAATTATGTGGATACTGTCAAGTCATTCCATGGGAAAACCCTGCATGCTCCCCATCCGTCTTTAATCTCTTGTTTTGCTGGGCAGAATTTTCCCTGTAGACAAAATATCTGCTGCTGCTGCTGCTATGAGAGAACACCAGTTTGTGTTCTAAGAATGTTGTGCTCAACCACCTGAATCACTTGTTTAAAACATACTGTATGAGAGCTGAAAGGAATCTTTTCTCTCAGTTATGAGCTGATTTTCACCGTAATGTGAAAAGCTGCTGCCAGGGCAGCGGTTCCCTGCCTAGGGACATAAGAGCTCTTAGCACTCCTCCTGTGTCCCTGTGCAGGTTGGCAGAAGCAGTGTGTGACATATCCCACTTGAAGTGTTGAAGCAGGTAAAAAAAGGCTGGAGGCAGATGCTTTTTGGTTTCACTCCTATAAATGCTACCTAATAAGAAGACCTGCTGAATAGATGAGTAAAGCTTGGGCCTTCCGTGCTGTTATTAAATGTATGACCTAGATCTGCAGTGAAATTGTGTCAGTGTTACTTTACACCAAAACCAGGAAAAGTTTGCTTGCAAGGCCACACTGATGGCTAGAAGTGAAGTTTAGGCTTTCCTTGATATTTTTGTTCCATAAGTATTTTAATAATTTTGTTTCTCTGTACTTTGTTCTAGGACAGATACAACAAGAATTGATTACTCCATACCATCAAGGGAAAATTGGGCTTTGCCGTATTTTGCATGTCAAGTAGCAGCTCTCACAGGCTATTTAAAAAAAAACCTAAATTGTTCTGCTGAGGTAAAGCAAAATTAATTTCTTAACAAAGACTCGCTGGTAGAACTGTGCTCTAGGGTAGTTACCTCTGCCACTGTTGTCCTTCTAGGCGGAAAACAGTAGATGTTTTGTTTGTTCTTTTCAAAACAAGCAGTTGGATTTCACCTAGGCATGTGCAGTTTTTGCTAAGTGACTTGTGCCCTGCCCTGCTATACCCCCATGAGGGTTCAGAGGGAACAGTATGGTAGTGAGCTGCGTGCTGTCCTTTTTTAAATAAACTGATGCAGAATTTTTTTCACTATGTAAACTGTTCTGTTGCTTTTACTATTGCTTGGAGAAGATGGGATTTACTTCATTACCCTTTCTCACTGTCGGTGATGTTTCTTCAAGTTGGCTTTAAAGGTTTTTGAATGTTTCAGTAATTAATTTCTTCCAACTGATAATATGTTAAATACATTTAAAGTCCGTATTTTAATTATTTTATAAAATAATTAATTTCCATAGTTGATGTTTTAATGACCCCCCAGTTACTTAGTGACAGAGATGCATAGGTACCAAATTAATGTTTTTTTCTTGTTTTTCTTTTTTTCCCTAGAAGTTTTGTTATCTTTTGGTGAATGCTTCAACATACACCTTCATGATGATGTGGGAATACAGTCATTATCTCCTGTTTGTCCAGGCTATTTCTCTTTTCCTGCTAGACAGCTTTGCCCTGGCACAGACAGAGAAGGTATTGGAACTTTTCAGCCCCCTGAGGGTTGGGGACTTATACACAGCCTCCGCCGTGCCTGCCATACGAACTGCTCAGGGCTCCAGAGGGCACAGACTGAGGGACGAGTGTCTTTCAGCCTGGGCCCAGCTGAAGTGCATGTCATCAGAAGAATAAAATAGCTTTAAACTGAGTCTCTTTTGGACTACTTGTTTTGGGACAGCTTTCCTAACAAAAGGGTCAGAAGCTAAACAAAGCTTCTGAGGCCTGAAACATCCTTGGAGAGCTAAAAGAGTGATGGATGATACTCCATTTTGGCCTAGCTGCCTCTTCCTTACTTTCACCTATTCACGGCAGGGTGGGGCAGACCAAAAAAGTCCTCTGTTGGCTCTGTGGAGTTAAAGAGCTTGTTTTCACCCTGAATGGCCCACCCTGCACTGATTTAGGCAATAAACAGACTAGACAGGTGCTGAAGGCCAATTGATTTTTCAATACTAGAAAGTATTTGAATTTATTCTGCAAAATGGTTCTTAGAAATGCTGCAACAATAAGGCATTTCAATTCTGCCTGTTGCAGAATATGCTCTTTTGTACGTGTGCCTTCTAGTTTTATTAGATATCAAGCTGCATGCCATTCTTATTCATCACCTCTTCTTTCAGTTGCCTTTTTTTTTTTTTTTTTCTGTTCCTCAGCAGTGGGAAATGTTTGATCTGTTGAAGTTCAAAGCAGGGTATATAAGGGAGAAGATGGGTGTTTTGGTAAAGGTCTAAAGAATCAAGTCACAGGGTTTATAAGATCTGCTTATCAAATAGCAAATAACAGGAAGTATCAGTAACAGTCTGAGTATTCCTGAGACAGGTTAATGAACAAGTTATTTTGAGGGCAAGGAAAGCTCCTCAGTGCAGTAGTCAGCTCTGTCACACAAATTGTGTGTTCTTACTGGTGCACTGTGGTTACTGCTTCACGCTGCATCACAGCAAGGTGTTACAGAATGGGGAGACATTGTAAAATACTCCTGCTTTGGGCATTTTTACAGAGTTCTTGTGAAGTAATTGTGCACTGTTTACTGAGGCTGACCAGTATCGTTTAGATGTGAAATAGTTTCCAGAGCCAAATGGTACCCTGTAGACTCGAGCTGGAGGACCCACTCCATTAGTCCCCTCATTAACAGAGTAATGAGCTACTGTTCTACAAAAGCAAGCTTTATATCCACTATAGTTTTGTTTTATTGTGGCTTATTTCTTTCCTTCAACAGGTGCATGAAGTATACAAAATCTACCTGTTTTCTCTCTTCTTGGGGTACCTTCTGCAGTTTGAAAATTCAGCCTTACTAGTGTCACCTCTACTCAGTTTCGTAGCAGCTTTAATGCTCTCTAAATGCATTCAGGTAACTAGACCCTCTTCTAGGTTTAGTTTGAAAATTTAAACTGAACTCCAAATGATACAGCATTCTTAAAATATTTTTGCAGATGAATATGAAAAAAGGTACAATTATGTCAAGATTGCTGAAAATAATGTACATTTATTTGGTACTTACAGTAGCAGTGACACTAAACTTCTTATTAAAGGTAAGATTCCTCTGTAAAAAGTCATTTTAATTGTCAGGATCTAAATGGAAAGTTGGAGACGTATCGTGAAAAAATCTTTTGAAATGTTTCTTATTGTATTGATATGATAGTTCATAGCTTAATTCATAGCAAATAGGAGTAGTAAAAATGAAGTAATTTTATAAAAACTTTAGCAACTCAAAGAGCTGTCTTTTGTTGGGGTTTTAGTCTTTGGGGGTTGAAACATAGTATGGAAATACTCTTTAAATCACACTTTATCTTTTTTATATATATGGGTTTTGTTATAACTTGGTTGGGCCCTACAAACTGGTCTGAATATTAAAACAGTATTCTTGTGCATGGAGACACAGTAGCCAGGAACAAGTGTGAGTAGTCTCAGGGTAGATACTAATTTTTCAGTTAAATTTCAAGTAGATTATGGGAACAGAGACTTTTGCTTTGTATAATGGTCAGCTAGGAGTTGAGATTGCACCATAGGATTTTAGCCTGGTCTTGTATTTTGATTAGCAATTCCCTCTTGCTGGCTCTAGTCTTTTACATATTTTATTTTGCTTTTCCTCTGTGTTTCAAACTCACCTTGGTTTTGTTAATTAACAGTATTGACTTAGAAGAAACGAGTGAAACCTAAAAAGGTTGAAAGAGTGCTCACATATGATTGTTTTCTTGGGCCAGTCAGACCGACTAGCCTTGCTGTATCTCCAGGAAAATAAAACCTAACCTTGAAAAATAAGAGCTAAATTACAATTACGAGTTAAGTTGCAGAACTTTAGGCTGCTCAGACAATCTCTGTGAAAGGTACAAATGCTCATAACTTTTGCTAAGCTGCAGTCCTATTTTGCAGTGGAGCCAAGCGCAGCCCTCTTTGGCTTCCTTGGGAGTAAGTCTGTGTCTGTTTTTCATGATCCTTTTTACATTGCTCAGTAGTCTTTGGCCAACTTATTGTCAGCTTTTCACTTGCCCTCCTGTTGGAGTACATTAATGAAATTAAGAGAATAATATTCTGAAGGAAACCCTAAAGATAGATTTACTGAAGTGAAGATTTACGATACTATACCAGTACCTGGTCCTATGAGAAGTGGCTGAGGGAGCTGGGGTTGTTTAGCCTGGAGAAGAGGAGGCTCAGGGGTGACCTCATCACTCTACAACTACCTGAGCGGAAGTTGTAGCCAGGTGAGGATTGGTCTCTTCTTCCAGGCAACCAGCAGCAGGACAAGGGGACACAGTCTTCAGATGCACCAGGGGAGGTTAATGTTGAACATTAGGAAAAAGTTCTTCACAGAGAGAATGTTTAAACATTGGAATGGGCTGCCCAGGGAGGTGGTGGAGTCACCGTCCCTGGAGCTGTTTAAGGGAAGACTGGATGTGGCACTCAGTGCCATGATCTGGTTGACAGGGTGGTGTTTAGTCAGAGGTTGGATTCGATGATCTCAGAGATCTTTCCAACCTAATTGATTCCGTGATTCTTAATTGTCACAATTAATCCACTTCGTTAGTTTTAACTGAATCTTGAATAGTTTATTGTTTCCTGACATTTTGTGATATGAATGACTATGTGAAAGCTGCTTTCAGCATTTCATATGATCTTTTTCTGCTAAATTAATTTTCAGATGTTTGTTCCTCATAAAGAAAATGAGCATTTGTTGAAGTTCATTGAAGTAAAACTTGGCTTAAACACAACTAAGTAAGTTTTTTTAAACTCTTTACACCTTTGGGATATCCAAACTTCTGAAGTTGCTCTGAGAAGTATAAAATTTCAATGTCTTGTGACAATTTTACAGAGGAGCTAGGGAAGCAGTTTTAATATTGAATTTAAAAATACACAGAATTTGCCTAGGATTTTGAGATTTCCAAAGCACCTCACTATTTTTCATGCCTTAGGGTGAAAGCATTTCATTGTGATGTTGAAGAGTGAAAACTTTCTGTAGCCTGTCTGGTGTTTCTAGACTTGAAAGCAAATATAATAGCATAAAGGTAGCAGTAATAGCTTTTATAGCCTGGAAAAGAAAAGGCTCTGTAAAGAGTTTATGAATTATCAATGCTATCTCCAAACATGCTTGGGTTGTGGGGTACCCCTGAAACCCCCCTGTAGGTTTTGGAAGAAATTAGGACAAGGGACACCTTAAAAGTCAGAGGGAATTGTGATTCTAAGAAAAAACGTTAGCATCTGTAGAAGAGTTGAATGTTGTTCTACAAAAAGATGTTCATGGCTACAGATTTTTTGGAAAACTTCCAGTGGAACATTAGTAAGGACTGAGATACCTCCTGGATGCAAGCCAAGACTTGCAATTCTGTGCAGGAGTGGGAACTCTCACCTGGAAGCTGCATCCCTCTTACAAAACTGCTTCACGACCTTTCAGGGGAAGAAGTGAAAAATGATGTCACACGGAACTGAAATTGTTGGGGAATTTTTGGAAGATGTAGTGACTTTGGCTAAGACGCATTTTTTAACACACAACACATCCTCATTCTTAAGTGTTTTGCAAGAAAAGAAAGCACTCCTGGTCAGGATTTCAGTTTATCCCGCTACCCGCTATTACAGATTTTCTTTTTTTTTTTTTTCCCTGTGGACTTGCTACATGTCACTTTTCAAGCTGTCAAACCCTGCAATGAAGCCAGAGACAAACTGCGTGCAATTACGCCCAGAACACTGTGTAACTGTGAGTTGAAATTATGGTTTGCTGCACAAGAGCTTCAAGATCTGTCTTTTAAGGCCGGTTCGGACATACCCAGCTGTTAATCTTTTAATTTATTGTATCTAACTGAAAGGGATTCAGTCCTCGAGTCTTCCCTTGGGGGAAAGTAAGAGGAGGGAGAGAAGCGAAACAAAGTAAGACAAGAATGCATTCACAGAACCACATACTGCACGAGTTCCGCTTGAGAATATGACTGATAGTGCTTCTTGGCAGAGTATATAATCTTCCTGCTCGTTAACTGAGAAAGAAGAATGATCAAGGAGGTTCGGCTACAGAACTAGAATTTCAGCATTAAGGATTCTATTCTTGGCAGTGCCTCAGGCATGTTTGTGATCTCAGATGACCACTTTCCCTTCTTCATCTCCTTGTTTGAAATGAGGACAAGCATACCTTCTTGAATCAGTATCTCTGAAATCTTAATCCACCGTGACAAAGAAGTACTTTGTGGTTGCCATAATGGAGTCATATGGAAGTTTGGGCTTTTGTACTATGAAAGAGTTGTAGCCTGGTCTCTTCACAGATACTTTTTGGGAAGATAAGCTTTTGACAGTTACTCTAAACAGTACTTGCAAAGCAATTTCAAATGATAAAAAGTTAACTTTTCAAAGATGAATTTAAAATAGTTTCCTATGACATGAGTAGGTTAAGCTGTGATTGGTTGTGTGCTGGGTGGTTTTTTTTTTCTAATCTATGGGGTATTGTTATTGTCTTTAATGGGATGTTTTTGCCTTACTAGGAATTTTACAATGAATTGGCTCCTTTGTCAAGAATCTCTTCAGGCACCTTCCCAAGACTTTTTTTTGCGACTAACACAGTCATCACTGTTGCCTTTTTATATTTTAGTATTAATTATTTGCCTTTTTTCTGTAACTCAGGTCATTTTTAGGAGAATTTGGTAAGTAACTTATTTATACTGAAAAATAAGTTAAAAATAAGAGTTTCATTGATGTGTAAGGAGAATGGTCAACATGTTTGATGCTCCAAAATTTTGTTCTATCACTGAGCTTGTCAGGGTGTGAACACCAGTGGGAAGGCCCACCAGAGCCTCCTTTAGTGAGGAACTTCTTGAACATCCCTCCAGTCAGGACAGGGAGTTGTCAATGGTTTGTTTCCCCATAGGTGCAATTCCTGCAGAGCTCTGTTTTGGATATACTTATGTCTCTTCCCATTGCCAGAGAGAAAAATGTTATATCTGTATTATCCTTCCAACAGTAAAGTTACCTGATTGTTGCTAGAATTTTTTTTCTTATTTGGGTTTGGGTTTTTTGTTTTTGTTTTTTTCAAGTTTACGTATTGAGAAGGATGAAATGGGTGGAGTTGAGAGGATTTCTGATTTCTAGTGCTTCACTGTTTGTTTTTTAAAATGTTGGCTTACTGTGATAAGGTCCATCAGCCTTTGCTGTTGAGAACAGAGCTGAAGTAAAACTGACTCAATTTTTTTTAGTTTCACAGTGATTCACATTCACAGTTCCCTTGAGAGAAGGGGTAGTGGAGCTGTCTGTTTACAGACTAAGAATAGCAACTGTAGATCCTAGTGTAGCTTGTCTTGGAAACTCAATGGCTAAGAAATTATCTTTTCCTGGTAGAAGATGAATGGTGCAACTGCTCAGGTATTAAAATAAATTGTTCACTTGTCTGCAGCAAAAATCAATAGGTTTATTTCAAGAATGAAGATTTCTAATAGATAAAAATTATGCTGCTGTGAATGAAAATGTCAGGTTGGATGTGTGATAGTGTATTCAAAACAATGAAACAAACTTCTGATTGTTTGCTAATGGTTGAAATAGCTATTTACTACTTTATAATAAGCAGGGCCTACACTGTGTCCAACACCTTTTTAAAGAAAAGCTTACTATCAACTTTCTTTTTTTTTTTCAAATTTTGAGTCAATTAATAATCTCAAAATATTTTTTCCATTTGTCATGAGGAACTTTATTATAAAATTCTAACCTGAAATTATAAGGTAGAAAAAAAATGTTACCTATCTTGTGCCTTACTATCTTGCTTGTAGGAAAACATTTGCTGTAAGATTTTGGTTATGATTTTTAATTATAATATATTGCTAGAGTTTAGAATATATGATTCAAAGCTACTTTTTTATCTTACTTTGTCATAAAATGGTATACACGTTCCATACACGATTATCCTACAGCTTCCATAATTCTCCACCAAGCTAATGATACGAAGAAACTTTAAGTGCATGTTCAGCATGTTTCATCTAAATGTTTGCAGGGTCTGTGTGCTCTTAAATTAGACTGTCTCTTGGTGCTGAATTACCTTAAAATAGGATTTACGGTCAGAGACAGCGATCCCATTGTAATAATTTACATCCATTGCTCCAGAGAGGTTGCAATCTAAAACAAGGGACAGTAGGTACTGATAGATCATTGATCATATACAAAAAACAAGTAAACAGTGCAACTATATTGTATGATACAACACAGTATGATCTCAGTGTACTACTGACTTAAATGTGTTTTTATTGGCACCTTTGCCTGAGATAATGTCTGAATTAAGTGATGTCTCGTTTTCTCCAACTGCAGTGGTGAACCACTGAAAGAGACAGTTAAACTTGAGGATGGTCGTATTGGAGAGAGGCCAGAAATAGTTTATCATGTCATTCACACAATTTTGCTTGGTTGTCTAGCGATGTGTTTGGAAGGGTAAGTCTGATTTTGATGTATCTCTTTTGAAAGCAACAGAGAGTTCCTAGCTGGACGTGGCACACCATTCACCCCTTTGAAATTTACCTCTTTTCAGAAATAATTTTGGCATGTAGTGGTACTAGTTAGTAGAGGAGCAATCAATGGTAATTGTGATTATAAATTCGATACAATTGTTCTTAGTCTCTTCAACATGTTTTCCAAGCTTTAATGCTGCCAAAATCAAAGACTTAAATTTAATTACATTTTAATAACTTCCTTTATGGTACTTAAGTGTAGAACTTTGCTATAATTATTTTTAATATTGTGTTCTAGCAAGATCTTGTGTAGTGTTTTGATGAACAGAGTAGTTCTGGAATGCTGGCATGTGGAAGATTTCTTATCTCTCTTCTTGTGTGTAGGGTACCACAAAGTATACCTTTGCTTGACATGTTAAAGTAGTAGAAAAACTAATTTCAAAAACATTGTGTTAATTCTTAAAGCTATAGAAGCTGATGTTTGGAAGACCTTATTGTTCTAATCTTGTCTCTCAGCTTAATCAGCTTGAAGGTGTCTTGTGTTTGTATTATGCTCATCATCCTAAAATCTAAATACTCACAAATTCTTAACGTGAGCAGACTGTTGTGTTATCGTGTAGTTGAGCTGACTAGTCTACCCTTAAGAGGTAGACAACACCAGCAAATCATAAATTGTTTATTAAATATTTTCTTTTCTTCAAGAACTCTTATAGTACATTGTCTGTACAACTTTGCTGAATAGCTGCTTTTTATCCTTTCTTGGCTGGAAAACCACAACAGCCAAGTGACTTTACTATTCCTTTTGTTTTTCTTTCATCCTCCCCTGAACTCTGTGAAGGATTTTGTCATCTTTTACCTTGGATCTTGCTCCTCCATCTCACAGCAGATAATCAGGTGCCTGCTCTTCTGCTAGACATTTCGGTTTTTTACCCTTCAGTGCCATTAAAGTTGACCTCAGATTGCTTGAACATGCAGACTGTATTTGACATCTAAATGTTTTTGTAAATAGCTTGAGTGCAGAGGCATGCACAGAGTCCCAACTAAGTTATTGCAGTGTTTTTCAGAATGAAATATCTATGGACACCTTATGTTTGCATGCTTGCTGCATTTGGGGTGTGTTCTCCTGAACTTTGGATGACACTTTTCAAGTGGCTTCGACTGAAAGCTGTGCACCCGATACTGTTGGTGAGTTGCTGTTGCCAATGTCTTGGGAAATACAACTACCCAGCATATAACTTTGCAAACAATTAACTAAGACCTGTAGAAGAGCCCATGAAAAGAACAGGTTGTTCTGTGAGCAGTGGATCTCATATAGTCTGCTTTTACTGTCTTTCATTCTTAATATGACTCTTGCACATATTGTCTGGTATCTGGTGATAAAGTTGCATTCACACTGCAGCCTTTCCTCACAAGAGGCAGAGCTGTCTTCATCTTCCTTTCGCTCATCTCTTTAAGTTCTTTTAACGAATCTTGGAGGCTTCAGTCTCTCTGTCATGTCTAGTTGAGATTGGCCAAGAAGGTCATGTGCTTTTTAGGAGGACTGCAGAAGAAAGAGTACAGGTGTGCAGGGAAGCATTGATATAAGCCTTGTTTCGCTAAGAAATTAATCTAAAAATGTGGTATTAAGGTCTATTTACTTGCTGAGAGTAAAACTGCGTCATAAGAAATGGTAAGTGGAATTGCTTTGCCTAAGATTTATTTACATGTGGTCATTGTAGAGAAATGGTGTGACTGAAGATGAGTTTGTGTTACTGGGCAAACATCTCCCCCACTTCCAATCCTAGCTTTATTCTCAATATGACAAGAGTTGTGTGATTTTTGGCAACTTTGTGCATTAGCTTTAGTAATAAAATAAGGATAGGATATTACTTACCTTAAATTCAAGAAGATTATAGGAATAAATGTATTATGCTTAGAGGTTTGCGATGTCACTTGAGAGAATGCCGTCCACTGTTATATCAGAAACATTGACAGTGTTCTTTCACTCAAGGAGTGCCAATATGTTCATGTGCATGGTAAGCACATCCTTCTGTGTACCTCATGCATTCTGCTATATATACCTGCATTTTTACTGTTAACACAGTATGTGTGTTAGTAGCTTATTGTCAAGGGAATGCCTTCTGTGTATTCCTTAACGAATGTTGCCTGTACCATACAAGCTATTTTCACCTTCTTTCAAAGCAAAAATCATATCAGCTAGAATGATGGTGCTGAAAAATGGGTTTCCGGGTTTTGCATATCAATATTGTCAATCTGAACAAAAACATCAACAAGAGCAGAAGTTTGAAATGCTCGGGTTTTTTCCTGTCTCAGGTCTTCTCATTGTATTTGAATGTGAGGTGTTTACTTTTCTTGTGTTCCCTACATCATTGTTATTTACCATCCCTAAAATTGATGGTAAAGTTATCATGGTCAAATTAATTCTTCTGTCCTAAATTAGGTAAATTCTTCTTTGCAGAGAGTTTTTTGCCTGGCAAAACCCCACAAAGTTTCACCTACTATCACTCTAAGGTTTCAGGCATAAATGTTGCTTACTATATGAGTAGAATCAACAGACACCTTAAGGTTGGAGAACGGTGCATAATCCATTTCTTCTAACATGTACTTTCTAGGCTCTTATTCTGAGTATGGCAGTTCCCACAATAATTGGATTCAGCTTGTGGAAAGAGGTAAGAAAAGTAGCTTTGTAAAGTTTTGGAGGTTTCTTTGTATGTAAGCACAATATGAGTAAAAATGACGAGAAAATATAATAAAATAAACGTAGTGAAGTGAAATATATATGATGAAATTGAAGTTGTCATCCAGTGAAAATATGAGTACTTTTTCTGGTATGAGGTATTTGACAATTTAATTTGTTAATTATTACCTATTGTAAGAAATAAGTTCTTAAATTTAAATGAAGACTTTATTATATTCGGCTATTATGCCTTGAATACATAAACTGACTCAACAAACAAAATACTACCAAATAAAATCTTAGGATATTGAAAAATGTGTTGCCCCAATCTTGCTTTTAGTGAGAGAGAGCGAGTTTAGATGAAATAAATTATGGGAGGTCATATGTAAATAATCAGTTTGAAAAGTTCCCGTCAAATTATAATGGAGTTAAATCCTTTGTGCAAAGCACTGTGTAGAGGTGTGTGTATATACAATAATACAGGAAAGAAAATTTACGGATGTTTCCACATTTGAAATAAATACTTAGTTCTTTACTGCAAGTCACAGATGGACTGAGAGGAGAGTGTTTGGAAATTATTTTTAAAATTTCTGTGAGTGCAAAAAACATGGGAAACATTCCATAAAGTGTAACCCTCTGCTATACTGGCGTAGCCTAAAAATAGTTTGAATAGTTTTATAAGAATTCAAATACAGAAGCCAGTCTTGACCAATAGTATTTGAACAGGCTTTTAACATCTATCTAATAATAGAAAATTTGGTTGCAATGGAATCTGACTTTTTACACATTTTTGATGGAGCAATAGATATTCTCCTTAAAAATGCTTTAGTTGCTCAATAGAATTATGAAATCTATTACAACAGAGGAAACTAATTTAGTTGACCAAGTAACTCTTTTTCAGATTTTTTTAATGAAAGCAGTGCAGGGGTTTGGACTCTAGAGGGCTTCAGCCACTGCAGGTCCAGTTTCTACTTTTAAGTAGTTGTGAACAGTTTACTGTCCAGATTTTCATAACTCATCTCTGAGCTTGCAGACTTTGATAGTATAACAGAACAGTGCAAATGCCTTTAGACCCCCAATCTGTTACTGTGGCTATGTCTGTACAGCTGAGGATACAGCTCAGCATCTTTTTACTTGGCTGCCTTATGACTCCTTCTGGCATAGTCCCTCATCTAACCAGGTTCTTCCGAGGCTGTGATTGCTGAGTGAAGTGGGTTCTCCTTGGGGTGGCAGTAGCAGTTCCTCTTTTTGTCCCTCTGTTCTCGGAATAGTTCAGGTGTGTGTATAACAGCAGTGCTACAGCTTTCAGCCCTGACACAAACATGTGGCAGCTGTTCTTGTGCAACCCTAACATGTTTGGTTGTAGACTGCTATCACTTGACAGCTGAGTTGTCCAGGTAATGGGGGTGGAAATGCCTCAGTTAAAAGCAGGCTTCCACTTCTAACTGTCCACTGTGTCTGTCTCGGAGTAAGTTGTCCCTTTGATCTGGCATAACCTGTAAACCATGACAAAACTTTATCTATATTCTCCAAAAGGGCTGACATGAGGTAGTTTTCACTTAGCATTTACACTAGCATGTACATGTACATGCTCCAGCCCCTCATGGCTAGACAGCTTCCAGCCATGCATTTCTTGGATAAATGGCTCAAGGATTGACAAAATCACCTGCCTTAATAAAGGACCTGTTGTTCCTTTACCCCTCAAACCTGACAGGATAGGGAAGCTGTGGTGCAGGGTTGGGATCTGATCTGGTTCGAAACAGATGTCAGTCTGCCTCACTTCACAGAATTCCTCCTTTTCCCAAAATGTTTTTCAAGAGCATAAACTGAGAGATATCCTAATTCATACAGTATACTGTAATTTTCTTCACTGCAGTGATTGAAGTCGGAAGGAAGTCCAGGGCAGATTACCAAGGCCCTTCTAGGAAATTTCTCCTGTCCTGTCCTGCTTGAATAATACCTTTTTATCAACTCACAACAGTCCAACTCCTCCTGCTCAAGGAGGTTTACCATGAGAGATTTATCATCTTCTTGGTTCAGTGCCGTTGTTTATATACATTTGCATGTGATAACGTGGGCTATGGTTTTGATGCATTTAAGAGCACTTAGCACTGATGAAAGTTGTTGCTTTGTGTTTATTATTTGTTTATTTATTTTTTAATTATAAGTATTCTAATAAAAGAGAGAGAGATGAGAACTTGTGTTTAACATATTTTATTTTGGAGATGGTCTCCTGCTGTCATGTAAGTATAAACTACGTTTTGCAAAATATTCAAATAAAAGTGCCAGTCAGGTGGGAAAAGTCAGTTGAAGCCCATTTTTGTTGTGTCACTTAAGGCTTTAATATAATGAGATGCTGTGTAGATACTGTAGATACTGTAAGTAACCAAGAACATTTCCATCAGTTTTTCCCTAGGATAATGACAGAGCTTACAGAACTGCAAGAATTCTATGATCCTGATACAGTAGAACTTATGACATGGATAAAGTAAGCATGAAGTCCTACATTCCTATTTTACTGCTTTTTGTCAGGGTATTTTTATCTCAGCAGTTTGTGGAGCTAGCTACCTGACATGGAGTGTCAATCCATGGGAGGAGAAATGTGTATTTTAAGTTTGGTATTATTTCCTATGAAAAGAAACAGGAGTATCATTGATTACAAGAGAAGATCCTGAAACACGTAAGCAAATAATATTTAATATCATTGTGAGACCTAGTTTCCAAATAAAGATGGACATCTTAAGGCTTGGTTCTTTGCATGCTAACTTTTTGTGAGATTAGAGGATTCATGTTGATTGTGACACCAGTGAGGGACAGAAACACTAAACTTTTACATGCATGAGCCAGTCAAATGAAATGCCTGAAGGTGAAGGTTTAGAGACTTTGTCAAGATACGTGGAGAGGAACATGTATGATTCAGACTTCCCCTGTGACCTGGATGCTAGAAAGGTTCTCACCAATCTGGCTAGGCAGGGCACAGCAAGAGCTGAGCTATGTTATGTAGTTTATACTGAGCAAATACATAGCTAATACCAAGTCATTTTCACAGATGTATTTTTCTTCTCACCCAAGAATTCAGAAATACATCCTGGCCTCATTCAATCTAACTTTGTACTGTGTCGTTAGGAACTGTACTTCTCTGAAAATTAGATCCCTTGTGTTCAGATAACTTTAACTGTATTTTCTTAGAATATTACTTTTTGTATTTATGTAGTCTTTAATGTCAACCTGTTCATCTTCAGAAAAGGCAAGACTGGTAATTAAAGTGTTCCAGCCAATTTCTTCTTGCTGTTCCTGGTAGTATATGTTGTTTGTCACTGCTGTAGCTCCTCAAGGCAGCAAGTGGAATAATGCCAAGTGCCTAATGGCTTTTATGTTAGTCTCCATATATTAGTCTTGAAGTACATAATTAATCATGGCAATTGCATTGAGATTCACTCAGTTAAGAGAGATTTTACTACTCTTATTTGTAGCAGCTGTCTATATTTTTAAAGAAAATTAAGGGTTTTTTTGCCTTAAAGATATACTCAGCTATCCATAGGGGAATTTTAATTCAATGTCATTACTACAGTATATTTTCTTAAAATTTTCTCTTTAATAATATGAATTTGAATCTTCCCTGCAAGAGAAGTTGCCAAAAGTCTGTAATAAAGTATGGCAATGACTGTTTTCTCTCACTAATACAGGAATAAAAATACTCAAAAAATGAAACCAAACCCAGAAACATAGTTAATTAGTGTAGACATTGTTCTGTATGATGGCATTATTTTCTCATAGATTAAGAAATGCATCTTCTAGACATCAAATAAAAATAATCAGAAATCTTTCCTGTACAAGATAATATCGTGTTATTTCTCTGTCTGTCTACCCTCCCTCACAAGCTTGTTTTGTCACAAGTTGGCAACCATTCAGAAAAGCAATACTTGGATCCATTCCAGGACCACTCTGAATGGTGCTCCTTGGATTGTAAGGAGGGGAGAACAACCATCAGTCCTTGCCCCAGCAGAAGCCCTTCCTTTCAAACTCCATGTTGCTGCAGGTCTGAGCTTTTCCTGACAAGGAAATTACTGCCACTGCAACATTAACACCAACTGTAATTAGACCCCCAGTCAAACTTTCATGTGCTCCAGTTCATCCCACAGCACCTTGAAAGATCCCAAAGGGTATAAAATTAAGAAATTTTGAGAGGTGCATCCTGTACTCAGACATGTGTGTTGGTGTTGCTTTTGCAGACGACAGGCTCCTGTGGCTGCAGTGTTTGCAGGCAGCCCACAGCTCATGGGTGTGATTAAGCTCTGCACTGGATGGATGGTGTCGAGCTTGCCTCTGTACAACGATGATGATCTTCTGAAAAGAAACGAGAATGTGAGTATCCAATTTCATAAATGTGGCCCCTCTTCATCCAAAGATGAAGAAAGAAAATCACATGCGTTAGAAGGAGGGAGGACATAGGAAACCAGTAGACACAGAAGGGAGTATCAAGTAAATGATCAGTGCTTTACTCTGCACAGAAACAAACATCAAAATATTATTTCTGAAGACTTTTCAGGCCACTCTAAGTATATAAGATGAGAACTTGCCATCAGTAGAGACAAATACTTCTCATTCAGCTGCCCACTACCTCACCAGTTTGGAGATTTTAAAACCGAAATCTACACGCTGGCTGCGTAAATTTAATCTGTTATTGCGGATAAGCCATTGCTCTGTGTGTGTGTGTGTCCCAGTTTTTAATTTATCATTGATTTTTGCATTCCATGAACATGTTTTCTTTGTTTATAGATTTATCAGATCTATTCAAAGAGGTCAGCAGAGGATATTTATAAGATACTCACATCCTACAAAGCCAATTTTCTGGTTATTGAAGATTCAATTTGCAATGAAGTGGGACCTGTAAGAGGATGCAGAGTTAAAGATCTACTGGATATTGCTAATGGTCATGTAAGTAACAGTGAGAAAAAATAATGTTTGAATGCATAAATAATTAATTTAAAAGAAATCTTATAATGCTGACCTTGTTTTTCTGATTGTAGTTGACATGTAGACAAAGACTTAAATATTTTAAAAGTGATCAATTAAGTTTTGGATTGTCTGTTTCTTACACTTGTTATCTTACTGAATGTTATTATTTAAATGCTCCAGTCCTTCCTAATACACAAGTATCTGATTGTGCTGCTTTTCTGCCAATCATTAAATGGATAAACTCAGTTCTAAAACTCTGGCTGGGATGAGGACCAGCCTGCCATTTAGTTCAGTACAGCCTGTTTGGTACTAATGGTGTTACAAGTCTATTTGATTCAGCTTTGTAGAAAGGTTAGTACCCCAATAGGTAGTTTAAACCACATCTGGTAGAAAAAGTGGTTGAATAAACTGTGCCATGAATGCTGCTGCAGTCATTGCCATGCTCTGTCTGTTTGGGATGCTGATAGTGCTGCTCTTGCTGCTGAAGTAGGGACTGAGATGGGATTTATAAAATAATCTCATTGCCACTTGTTCATCTGCTTCCTGGGAATCCAGCAAAAATTTTGACTTTATAAAGGCAGGAGTGGCCTTAAACTCACAGTTTCATTGCTCATTCTCAAGTGTACACGAGAGAGGCACCAGTTACTTCTAAGCAATCACAGGTTAGTTTCATTTAGTTGGTTTCCTGACTGAAAGAACTGAAGCATCCATTTGACATTACAGTTTAGTGTGTATTAACTATACCAAGTGAATCCTTGGTTTGAAACCTTTTTTTTTTTTTTTTTTAATGGGGAGGATACATATGTTTCTTGTATATAGTCTTATATTCCATTCTTAGGGAAAAAAAATCTAAGTGGTTCATCGGTGTTAAGTATTTTATAAGTTCTACTTTTGATGAAACCCATTTCAAAAGAACTTGTTATGCAAAGATTTCATTCCTGTAGCTGCTTTGTTTTGAGGGAATTATTATAGGAGTGGTATGTTATTGGGGGATTACTCTGTATTTTCCCCAGGAATCTACAACTGGTATCAGTTTCACTTTTAGGTTTCCTGACCTGTTTATCCAGGAAGGATATTGTATAAATTTTTCAGTTAACTTCCTTACCATTGCTGAAATCTTTTCTTTTTCTTTCCTTGCCTTGCTACTAAAATAATGTATGTTGTGATTATTCCATGTTGTATCCAGTATGTTGTACCATAACTAGAGCGTGTGTGTATGAATATCCTCCATCATTCATAATCAATACACGTCTCTCAGTTTCTTCTCAGGTCTGTGTTTGCATGAGGAAGTTCCTGTTCCCTCTTCACACTTAAAATGTCCTCTGGAGCAATTAACCACAATTTCAGGATTCCATGCCCTCATCCCCCTGCAGCTCTCCTCTCCATGCTTCCAGCGTGCTTCTTTCTCGCACATAAGCCTGATAATTCTAACTTCAGCAGCACAGTTCTACTATCAGATTTCTGAGGTTTTGTTTGACTCGTGTCAGGAAGAGTTTCTTCCTTCTTTATTTCCTAACACTCGGAGGAACACCTCCCAGTACTTTTCAGAGCAGTTGTTGCTTGCAATGATGATTTCAGTCAAAGGGAGGAAAAAATTTCAATCCAATCCAAGGAGCCTGTCTTGGATAAATGCCACACACAGTGCTGTCAGTACAGAAAACCAGTCATTTACTATTTAAGTGTAATTAGAATTGTCAAAAGTGACAAGGGTTATACTATTTATAGCGGAGAGATTAAGAAGGTGAAAAAAGGAAGTTCATGGCAAAAGTTTCAGTTAAAATCTGTTTCTGCAGAGTGTCTGTAATCTGAATCTGTAATGAAACAACTGGGACATATATTTAAATGTAGACAACTGACTTTTCAGTATTTTTAGAAAAAGGTTGGCTGGTAATGAACATCACTTACACTCCTTGTCCGTGGCTGAGTCCATACTGGCTTGAAAGCTCAAATGGTAGCTGTAGAAAAATAGTGGAATGGCCAACAGGAATATAGTTGGGGTTTCTTTCAGAAAATTGACAAAGTTTGTTCTCAAAAGTTGATATAGTGTGTTGTCTCAGGAAACTTTAAAAACCCTCTAAGTTTGCTTGCAAACAAAAATTGTCTAAGTCATATTGAAAGATTATCAAGACCTTCCAAACTAGTGCATGTGTATTTGGAGACTGCAGCATTTACCTATTCCCAAAGTGAGTGAGACAGGGGATAGGCTGTTATGCTGTTGACAAGTCTGTGGATGTGTTTTCTAAACTGATGTGTTTCAGAAGATCAGTATTACTTTCTAGCTTGTACTATGTCCTATAGTCCTAGCTCAGTATCTTATTTATGACTCTTGCTTAGAGCATAGGATTACTCATAGGGAAGGACAAATATTTTCCAACAATCTGTTGCTCAAGGACTGTAGCATTACAGGGAAATTATATTTATAGCCATCAATGGATTTTTCTTCATGAATTTGTCCTACCACCTTTTTTGAACATCATGAAAATTTGTGCCTTCAGAAGGAATAATGAAGAGATTACTTGAGGAATATCAAACAGTAGATGCTCAAACACACAAGCAGTTTGCATCCAAGTCAACTGGTTGGTATTTGCAGGGCTATAAGTGTGTGTGTCTTTGGCCTTTATTAGGTGTGTCAAACTTACTTGGCGTGGAAAAGGTAATTTAGACTTCCCTTCATTACTGGTGTGCTCTGTGCAGGTCACGCTTGAACTACTGGGTAAACAGGGTGTGGGGGTGATTTCCACTGTGTTGTTCTTTATTATATGAATGAAGTACACTGGTTTTAATATCTGATATCCTGGCAAAGGGGTTAATTCACAAAGACCATTTTAGGTGGTTAAATAAATTATAGGGGAATTTGTTTTCATCTTATTGGAACTGTACAGTATGGAAATTAAATGTCTATCATAAATGAAATTTACAGAATACCAAATAAATTAAATGTAGAGAATTACATTCTGTGACCACTTACCTTCAGTATTTTAATTACATCTCCTTCTTTCTGACAGGTGGTTTGTGAGGAAGACGACAACTATGCCTACTCAAAATATGGACGATTTTGTCATGAAATCAAAATGAACTATTCTCCATATGTGAATTATTTTACTCGAGTATACTGGAATAGATCCTACTTTGTATATAGAATCAACACTGTGATATCCTTCCAGTCATGAAAAAGCATGCAAGCTTCCTTCTGAGGATTTATTCTGAATGAATTTCAGTTGAAAAAGTTCCTTTGGATCAAGGAAGTTATTTTTTCAGATATATGTGCACACATGCAGGATACTGACAACTTTATTTTACCAAACTGGAATTCTTTGGAACTACAGATCAACAGACAGAGATACCATCCTTGAAGGAAACGGGAACATTTATCAATTTTACAGTCTATACAACGTGTGACAGTCTTCCATGTTTTTACATTTTTCTTCCCATTTTAAATCATCTTAATTTTTATGTAAATGAGATTTCTAACTTTAGTGTTAGAGCGCTGATGTCCATAGACTTCAGTGAATGCAGAAAAATTATTTCAAGAGCTCATTTAGGTCACGTAGCTTTTATTTTTTAGCCAGAAAGCAGTTGGTATCTCGAGTCTTTTCAAAGAAGTGTTTGGATATTTAGTTTGGGTTTTTTTATTGTTGTTGTTTTAATTCTTCCTGTCTTCCACTGTAAACATTTCTATGTTTATCAAACACACATTTATGCATCTTATGTGTAGCTATACTGTTTGTATAAATCAAATAAGGAAGATTTTATTTAAACAGCGCTTCCATAGGTTAAGGCACTGATCTCTATGATGTTAGAGACATGCTGGTGGAAGTGCTGGGGCTTAGACCTCGCAGTAGGAGCTGACAGGGTCAGATCTTCTCTTTGGAAAGAATTTGTCTTCAGGATTCTTCCACGCTTAAGTGTGTGCGTGTGAGTGTGGGCTTGTGTGTGTCTTAGCAGCCAGCACAATGGGCCAGTATATACCACAGTGTGCTTGTTTTCAGGCAAGTGTAGCAGGACAATTAGATTTGCTACTGAGAATTCTGCACTTCGGTTTCACCCCCTCTGTGTGTGTGTGTGTGTGTGCGTGTATGGGGAGGGATGGGTCATGCTCATTTCATTCAATTTATTATGAGATAGGTA
The DNA here is from genome assembly GCF_003031625.1 of Empidonax traillii. Classification (NCBI taxonomy): domain Eukaryota; kingdom Metazoa; phylum Chordata; class Aves; order Passeriformes; family Tyrannidae; genus Empidonax; species Empidonax traillii. The sequence continues at coordinate 127,833 of NW_020955450.1, forward strand.
TATTAAAATAGTGCCATAACTGTCATTTAAAACACTATAATCACCACCATTAGTAAATAATGGTACAATTGCTCATACTTATTTTTATATCAATTATGCAATTTCACAGAGATCTTTGAAAATCTGGGAAAGTACTCTGCAGTTTTGATTCCCTCTAAAATCTGTCTTTGTTGTATGGTCCCCTTTGCCTCTACAACTATTTTTCTTATCATCCTGTCTGCTGCTGGCTGAAAGACTTTCAAGAGAATGAATTATGCTTTAATTCCAACTCTGGGCCTAATCCTGGTGTTGAGAATGGAAAATCCAATAAAAGGTAATGATAGCTTTGCTTAACGTAGGTGTAGCTAGACAGAAAGCCAGAACATAAGTTCTGGAAGAAGTTGTGCGCCCCTTAAGAGTTACTTGTAGTTAGGGATTCATGTAACACCTGGCCCAGAGACCAGTCTATCAGGTATGTGGGAATGATTCTTTGGTGACCAGATGTCTTTAATGAAGGATCTGTCAAAATGGGATGAACTTTCAACTGAAATATCTGCAAATGAAAGCTGCAAAACAATCCTTACTGCACTTGTTGATAAAATGCAAGATCAGAGATTTTAACTCTGAAATTATTAGGAACTGCAGCATGTTGGTGTATATGCATGATTCTTCTCTGCTTTATGCAGGTACACTTTGTTACTTTACACTGACAGGTAGTGCTGAGATTTTTTTAAACCTATTACCACTTTTGGAGTGACTTAAAAGAAAAAAGCTTTATTGTTGTAAAAGTCAATGTCTGTAATCTGTTTTTTACTTTCAGTTATATTTTTATGCCTATGAGTCTTCACAAAATGTTAACTTATACATTTTATTTGAAACCAACGCTGAGATAAATCTATCGAATATATGGGATGTGGTCATTGAGAGAAACATTTACCAGTACAACTAAGTTACAGGGTAAAAGTAAATATCCTTTCTGGGCATACAGTCATCGTGTTGAGGGTGGGGTGTGTGTGCATGTCTGGTCAAGTGCAGGCTGCATTTATTTGCTTGTGCACAAGTACGTGTTTTACTGCACTGGGCTGTTTCAGGCTTTTCAAGTGCCAGGTAGCAACGAAAGCTCGTGAATTAACTTGAGCCAGGAACCTCCCCTCTATGTGCTAGTATGGATATAGATGTAATATTTGGAAGTAACTTTAAAGTTCCTTATGCAAAGTAAGTTTGTTTGAATCACTGTCGAAGAATTACATGTCTGTGTGTCAGTCATTTACTCTCTTGAAGTTAATAATTCATGAATATCCTTTCATAACAGCAATAAGGCATTCCAGGTAGCAAACTTCAGGGTTACAACTGCACTTGGGTGGATGAAGTCGCAAAGCTTACGGCTTCATGCCTTAGACTGCCATGCCAAGATGCAATATTTAACTGTCCTTGACTGCCTGTTGTGTTTTACTGCAGTGCTGTATGTATGTCTTACCACATAGAACATAGTTTGAATACCTACAGGTAGAACACACATATTAAGAAAAACACAAACAAGGCCATCCAGACATCTAAACAAAGCTATCTTGCAGCACATTGGCCTTTATATGTCTTTAAATGAATGTGTTGGGTTTTATTTGAACTGTGACATAGTTGTTGTTATTAGTGTTGTCATAGTTTTTAAGATGTATTCGTAATACTTCAATTGATTCTGCTTTAGGAGAATCATTTAAGATTTTTACCTTGCTTTTTTATATTAGAGAAAATTGTATTGCAGCACCATTGGCACAGCAGCCTTAAGTAACTGAAGGAGCCTTTTATGTGAGAGAACATTGTGGTTGTTCCTGTAAAAAGGCATCATTAAAATGAGTGACTGAAATAATCATATCTAACAAACAAAGTGAATTAATTTCTTATCCAGATATGGATTAGCAAAAATACTGTCTAATCTCCAGCTTCTATGAAAAATAAACAGTAAGTTCCCTCAGATATACAATGATATCCCTCAGAAGGACAACAACAGGGTACAATTACATCAGATTTGTACACACACAACCCTAGCTTGGTTTTCAACCAGGTCACAGGTTTAACTTCCTCAAAGGGCTGGGGGAAAGTTTTACAAATTTTAATCTGCTTTGCTGTAGATGTTGCAATTCAGTTGAAACATGTGCCTTGCAAGCTTTTATTAAACAAACAAAAACCTCAATTTGTGTTTCTTTTTGTGAAGATTTCTCTTTTACTTCCTGTCCCCCTGATTTCTAGAGCTTCTGTTGTGTCTTAATACGAGGGTGCCCATGTAGTAAGTGGTGCAGCTGGGATGTGTGCCAGCTGTTCACTGGCAAGAATGAGAATGTCATAGCCATTTGTGTGGCTATTTTGCTGACTTATTTCCTCCTTTGCATTTCGTTTCTGATATGCTTGATCTTAGTAAATGCAAAAATACTACCTTGAAAGAATAAATTGGTGTAGGATCTTCAGGCACTCACCTGGTACCCTTAGACTTGTTAGAGTTTAATCAAGCCATGGCTAAACTAACAGTTTAGTACAGTTTTGTCTTAATCTTTAAAAAATGCTCTTTCACTTCCTGAATTACCACATACTTGAACTCAATAGATTTGACAGGAGATGTTTGAGACTAAGGAAAGGCATTTCTGAGCATAAACTTCTATTCATATTTTAAAAGCCACTGGCTTTATTTCTTTCAAAGGCAATGGAAATACAATGTGATACAACCCAATCTTAAATACAATTTCCATGGCGGGTGAGGGGGGGAAATCAGGAGAAGATTCACAAATATAGAAGAAAGAGGGCCAAAAGGTTTAACAGGCATTGAAAATTCTTCAAAATATTTGCGCTGGTGGCATTACTATTTACCGAAAGATAAAGGTTAGGGAAGAGGTCTTGTTCTTACCACCTTATTTTCACCAAGTCATCTGCATATGTACAAACCTTGTGATCCTTGTGAGCTTTCCCGTGCAATTCACATGAAAAAGAGCTGTGAGATCAGGTTGCAGGGTTTATAAGGTGTCACTGAAATGCTTCTTAATTATGGCTGTTGACTTCATATAACCTGTCCTTCAACCAAAACTCCAGCGGGAAAAGGTGCAGGCTGTGTGTGTGAATGCGAGGGCATGTGTGCACACGATGTGTTTGCATGTAGAGGTGTCTGTTTTACTGTTGTGTTTTGGAGATGGAACAAGCAACTTCTGTCACCACTAACGGTTGTTGAATCTCTAAGTCTCCTCAATACTCATGGATGGGTGGACTCTGGAGTACTGTGGTGTTCGAGATGAAAGAAAAGCTGAGTTTGTTCCAACACAAGCAATATTTCATATCAAATAATACCTCAACATAAATCTGTGTAATCATGCCTTTAGTCACTCTTTTTAAAAACTAACCCTAGGGGGGAATAAAGGTGGGAATTGTAAGACATGCAGGGTGTGTTGTTTTAGTAATTTTTTTCTACTTCTTCACTAGAGCTAAAAAAAAATACCACATTTATGTTGCCGCACTCCAACTATGCCAAATGCAGAGCTAATGATACCTAAAGGTCTTCTGGATTGTTTTGTACCTCAGCTATATGTTTAAATATATAATTAATCTGGCAATGGTTTTGATTTCAGCGCAGTTAGATGTATGTAGTTCTGCCTTTCAGTGATGTTTTTAAGGTTACCTATTTATTTAATGGGACAAAGGTGGGTGTTTAATGCCTTTCAAAGTTTCAAACTTTGTTACTTCAGTAACGCAGAAGAACTGTTGGTGGTGCTTTACTTGTTAACGGTGATGTTTAGCAGTAGCATGTATGGCATATGAACTTACCTATGTGCAGCTATTTAATAACAAATCTAAGGAATACAATTCCTTTTGTCCTGTTTGTTGTCTTGGACAGTTTTTTATTGAAATGATGTATACATAGTAAGTATTTTTCTCTTGTAACAAACTTTTTTTTTCTGTGGAAAAAAAATAAAACTAATAAAAGCCAAGTCAAGGCAGTTTGGATTGTTTGGGACACAAACCGTTTAATGCTTTCCTTTGAGAAGTCAAGGGAAGATTGTACAGTGTAGCTCAAATGTTTGCCTTGATGGGCAGCATAAATAGTCTTGCAGCTCTTGAGGATCAGCAGCCTGCTCAGACTGGATCCGTATGTCGTGCTGACTGTGACTTCCTGTTGAGACATACTGGTGTGAGAATGAGAGACAAAATATGAGCTTCATATGGAGTTATTGAACTCTGACTTTCACCCTTAAGATCTTCCTACAGCAAGGCTGTCACCTGGAAATAAACCACTATGCAACGTCAAATGCTTACTAATTTAATTGTTTTTAATCAACTAATGTATTATCTGTCTTAAATTTTTACAGATCATGATTACATATTTTGGAGCCCTCTCATTTTATAAGATATTATTAGTAGGAGTGAAATCTTTAAATGCAGATTACTTTGTAATAATTTAGCATGTAATGAGATGAAAATATTGATATTATATTCCAAAGATGATAGAAATATCCTATGAAGTGCTTCTCCAGAAACTGATCATTTAGCAGCTGAAAAGAATGATGTATTTATGTCTTTAATTTATAGTGGTTCTGAGTTTGAACATTCATCAGACTGCTTTCTTTTAGACGAGTCGGGAAGTGAGCTGATGTTGAAGTACTCAGGTTTCTCCATTCAAGCAGCCCAGGCTTCATGGTTGCTTAGCTGAAAGGGGAATGGAGCTTCCCATGAAATACATGTTGGCATTGTTCCATGTCTTTATGCAAAACTGAGACCATGGCTACCAGCTGTGAAATAGATAATATTTTATTATATATAATAGAATTTGTATTGATATGTGTCTATAAATAGGTGTATTTTAAAAAGTGTGTATGTATTTTATATGCGTATTTATCTCTGTATAAAATATATATTCTGTTTGATGTTTCAGATGTGTTAGGTGAAAGTACTGTTGGTTTGGGTTATTTTCCCCCTAAGTGGTAGCTCTGTAATCTATTTGTAGGATCAGGTTTTCCAGATTTTCCCATTTTTGCTGTGACTCAGACTATCCTGTTTCAGTCTCTCAATGTTTTCAGGTTGCTTAGGTAACAAATGCGATAAACATTTTTTAACAGTGATGAGATGCATCTCATTATGAATTAAAGTACATATATATATAATATACAAATGTAAAGCAATCCTGAGTACTACAGAACTATTCAGTAGGTTGTAACACACCATCAGTATATACATTTACTTTCAGAATTTTGAGCAGCTTTACAATGCCTTGGAATTTCTTCCTGTTTCAACGTTATGACTGTACTGTCTGCGATCAAGCATTGACTCCTGCTGGTACTGTACTGGCGGGTTATAGAAAGACCCAAAACATACTAAGACTGACTTTTTTTACACTGTTGCAATAAATACCAGAATATTCTGTAAAATGGAGGTGAATATAAAGTGATGCCTTAAGCCATTCTCCCCTCTGAAATAAATTGACAAAGGATGGGAAGGAATTCAGCTGCCTTCTCCTCACTGCACCATGTTATGCTCTCCATGAGACCCCTGGAACACTCCAACTCCAGGCAATAATACAAAATCACTGTGGCAGAGGTGATTAAACCCTTTATGCAATTTTAAAAAGGTACATTAAAATTAAGTCTGTTTTTCATTTCATCATGAAAATTTATTTCTGAAACATGTACACTAACTGTCATTTGTTTCAGCACTGTTAGCACCTGGATAAATGCTGCTGCTTTCTTTTTCTTTCTGCTGACAGTGTCCTGAAGATACCTAAGGAGTTTATTTTAAATAATAATATGTATTTATTTCTCCTCTGTGTTGTTTCCTCTCAAAGTCAAGAACCATCTCTGCTGTCCTTACTGAGATCACCTCTTTAATTAACACTCTATCAGTCTCCTTGGATTCTGCTTCAGTTATGCAGAAACAGTCCTTTGGAAAATATGGCTACACTCGACTGTGTTTGTATCTCTTTAAACTCTAGGGTAGGATCTGCGTCCACAAATACATATACATTTGTTTTGTCATAGCACAGGTTTTGTGTAACTGGATGTTGAAAATAAGAGTTGTCTTAGTGAGTGTCCGCAGTGGCAAGGCTGTTGCTGGTTCTGCTCTCGTTAACACATCTTAGTTGTGGCAATGGGAGTGATATGCAGCAGAAGTCTGAATCTGCATCACCAGAATTCTGTGTTACCATACTAACAATATATGGGTTTATAGGTGGGAGGGAAGACTGTGAATAAAATCTGGTTTAAATCTTCACAGGCTGTAGGCAAAACCGGATGTTTCTAAATGCTTGAATATAAGAGAATAGAAAGGATAGTGTGTCCTGTAATGTAGGATAAAAATGGGTACTTGATTTTTAGAGGATTTAATTTGCTCGTTGAAAGTTTTTATAAGGATGCATCACGCTTCAGAAGAGGGAACACTGCACTGTCTCCATACTGATCTAAGCTTGTCCTAAAATGAACGTTTGTTTGCATGGTCTGGCTGGCTCATTAAGTGTTATGAGTTAATGAGCTTTCTAGTGCCTTTGTGAAGGAAGGAATTATAGCACAAAGAGCAAAGGTAACACACTCAAAGCTTGCTACAGCACATTAATGGATAGATCTTGATGTTACCTTCCTGTTGCTACTGGTAAACCATTCCGTAAAACTATTTGGTTTTACTTTTTGCCCTCCCAGTCTGAGATCTCACATCATGCCGGATTTTAGAAAGTATCATCTCTTCCCCTTGCTGCAGTAAAAATTAAGGCCAACAGCTTGTAATAACAGGATGTGATCTCCCAACGATTACCTCTCCTTACACTGGTAATCCCCGGAGTGGCAGAGGTGCAGATCTAGCAGTTGGTTGTCACCTTTGACTGTTGCCTGTAATATTTGACTAAAGCCGAGTGAAATGGGTTCTGCCTTTCTTGAGCAGAGCTTCACTTCCAGCCTAGATATATCATCACTTAAGTTACAACACAGCTGGCAACAAATGCCCCTGCTCTCCTAACAACCTTCTAGTAAAACTAGCAAACTGGTGTTCGAAACAGGACAAGAGAGCATTTCTGTTGGAACAACACTGACACAGTTTGGCCAGCTGGATGCAGAGGCGCAGCAAAAGGTTGTACCCTAGCTTTTACTGTCACTCTGTGAAGGGAGATACTGTTGATCTTGTTTATTAGCAGGAAGATGGTTTGATGAGTAGTGGAGAGTGATTGACATAGCAGTGTACTGGCTTCGATTCATGCTTCCATTGATCACAGATTTACCAGTGCAATGATTCCCATGCCCAGACTGGTTTATTCATGTTTAGCAGGACCGATACGTTTGCTTGCTGAGTTTAGAAAGGACCATTTTAGTGTTGCCCTCAAAAACAGCACACACTACTCTTGTTCCAAAAATATTTTGCCCAAAGACTGACATGTTAAAAGTGATAATTGGTGGTGATGTTCATATTGTATGCTGAGATATGGTTTGTTCTTCCCCCTTCTGCGAACATTGCATCTTTCCTTCCGGAGCAGCAACCTAAATGTGCACTTATGAGAGGCCATGCTTCCAAGGCAAGCCCCAGCTTACCTCAGAGAAGCACTTCTGATGGGTCACAACTATTCTTCGATGATTCAAATATCCCAAGACCCACTATCCTTCATGCAACAGTGGTTTTTCCTCTGTTTCTCCTGCTGGTCACTGTTGTAGCTTGGTTGGGGCTTTTTTTGAATACAGGCTCAGGAGAGCAGGAGGCTGCTGTTTTCCCCGAAGTTGCCCCCCCCTAGAAGGCACAGTTCCTTATCCTGTGCCTGCTCTGCCTGTGGAGGAGCAGGAGCAAGCAGTTGGATGCATGTGGCATGTTTGATGCCAGCTGAATGCCAGGCACCCACCAAAGCTGCACCATCACTCCCCTTTGACACTGGACAAGAGAGAGAACAGATAAGAGAAGGTTCATGAGCTGAGACAAGTACAGGGAGACATTACTCACCGATTGCCGTCGCGGGCCATGTGGGAGAAGATGAGGGATTGGCCCGGCAACATTGTAGGCTACGGGCGGGGGAAGATGAGGGATTGGCCCGGCAACATTTTAGGCTACGGGCGGGCGCCCCCCTCGACCACGCGGGGCGGGCTCGCCCGTCCCCGCCCATGGCCGTGACTGGCCGGGGCTGTCCGTGCCGTGGGTGCCCGCGGCGAGAGCGGCGCAGAGAGGCTCCGTGCGGTGCTGAGCTCCGCTCGGCTCGGCGGGAGCGGCGGGATGGGCCGGGTGCGGCGGGGCGGCTGCGGGATGCTCCCGGCCCTGCTGCTGCTGCCGCTGCTCGGCGGGGCGGCGGGGCCGGGCTGCGGGGTATCCCCCTGCCTGCTCCGCTTCTCCGGGCAGGTGCCCGAGAACAGCCCGGCGGGGACCTGGGTGCGGGGCTTGCGGGTGCCGCTGCGGAGGCTGCTGGGCCCCGGGGAGCCGGCCGGGGAGTGGGCGCTGGAAGGCGACGGCGCTTCCCGTTTCTCCGTCCAGCGGTGGCCGGGCTGCGGGCGGGGGCTGCTGCTGCTCCGCACGGCCGAGCGCCTGGACCGGGAGGCGCAGCCCGAGTACGGGCTCCGGCTGCGGCGGCGGGCAGGACGGTCCCCCCGGGAGGCGCTGCTGCGGGTCCGGGTCCTGGACCGCAACGACCACCGGCCGCGGCTGCCGCCGGCGCGGCCGCTGGAGGTGGACGAGCTGGCCCCGCTGGGCACGGAGGTGGCCCGGCTCCGCGCCTCGGACGGCGACGAAGGCGCCAACGCGCGCCTCACCTACCGCCCCTGGCCGCCGGGAGCCGGCAGCCGCCTGCTCTTCGTGGTGCCCCGCAGCGGGCAGGTGCTGACCGTGGGCTCGCTGCTGGGGCTGCGCCGGCTCCGCCTCTGCGTGGCCGCTCTCGACCACGGGCGGCCGCGGCCGCTGCGCAGCCCCGCGCGGTGCCTGCGCTTGGCCGTGCGCGGGCGGGGGGCGGAGGGCGCGGGGCGGCGGCGGGGGCCGCGCTCGCTGCAGCCGCCGGGACCCGGAGCCCGGCGCTACACGGCCCGACTGCCCCCCGGGGCCAGGGTGGGCGACACCGTCTTCACCGTCCCGCGGAGCCGAGACCGGGCGGCCGGCGGCTGGTTCGAGCTGGCCTCTCCCGGCAACACTCCCGTGGCCGTCGACAGGACGTCGGGGCGGCTCTACCTGCGGCGGGAGCTGAGAGCGGGCGGCCGGGCAGAGGTGCTGGTCAAGGTGCACCGCGGCGGCGGAGGAGGTAGAGGTCCGGGGCGGGCGGCGGGGACAGGGTCGCTTTTCCCCGCGGGTCTGTCCGGGTGGGTCGGGATGGCCGCGAAAGGGATGGGTGGGGATGAAGGGTCGCCGCGAGGGAGGGGGATGCGGATCAGGCACGGTCGTGCTGGGCACTTGTCACTTGAGGAGATGCGGCCGCAGAGATGCTGCGCTCCTGGGGCGCAGGTGGCTGTGGGAGCTGCCCCTCGGGCTCAGTGGGAGGCATAGGAATGTGCCGGCTCTTTCCCGGTACGTCCCGAGAGGTTTTGCGTCCTGCTTTTGAAGGAGTAGCTGAAAACATAGGGAATGGTGTTTTGGTTATGTTCTTTTGTAAGGAATTCTTGTCACAGCAGGTTCACTTTAGTAGGATCAGAGGCGTCTTCACAGGGGTTAAAGGGGTTAAAGCCTATTGAGAAAGGGGACACACCAGGTTAGACAGCTTGTCCATTGTGGGAGCAGTTAGCAGAAAACCTTTTCTGCCGCTCGGGTCCTCCGTGACCTGGGAAGGGAGAGGTGACACTGCCCTGGGTGTGGGCGCTTTCAGACCTGCAGCTGCAGCCCCCTGCGGTGGAAGAGCCCTGTGCGCCTGGTCGCTGAACTGCGCCGAATGATGCTGAGAGTCAGCTACAGCTCTGGCTGAGCAGTGCATGGCAGGAGAAAGGAGTCGCTGCAAAATAGGTGTCAGTGATCTTAGGACAAACAAAACCCCAAAATTATCTTAGTCTGGAATCCTAGGAGTTTGTGTACAGAACTAAATGGAGATACCTTTATACCACTGTCCTCTCTACATCAACAGCTTGTATACTGTGGATGGTTTTCCTGACACAGCAAGGAGAGTGGCTAGACTTGATAAACTTCTTAAACTGTGTTAAGCTCGAGGTGTGTTGTGGGTTCATAAGCCATCCTTTCCATGTGGTACTTTCATCTTATTCAGGGTAAGTTTTATAGTGTTTGTAGCTATAGCTCAGGTGTCTGAAAACATAACTGATTATCATTTGGTTGAGGTTTGTTTTGTATTATTTGCTTGGTTTTTTTTCTTAGATGTTTGCAGCTTTACTGTAGAGGGAATATTTACTGTCTTCTATAAACGGATTTTAAAGCCTAATGCTCAGGAAATGTGAAACATAGAGCTGGGAGGAAAATAAACGTGTTGAAACATGCTCGAGGCTGTGACCTTTACCATCATGTGCTGTGTGTGGTCTCAGAATCCCGGAGCCACCTGCCTGAGAAACTTACTCTGGCAGGAATAAGTTGTGCAAATGACAAACATTAAGCATTAGAAAAAGTCTGCACAGTGTTTCTAGATACTAGCTTTAAACAAATCACCTGATATTTAAAGTAGAGCTTCTCATTCAAGTTAAAGATGGAGTTGGAAAGGGGACACGTTGCTTGGCCGTCTTGCTTATTTATAGTGAAGGCAAATAACCTTGTGAGCAGTGTTCAGCAAATGATTAATTGTGTTGTCCTCTCCAATCTGGTGGTGTACAGCATGTTTTTACCACTGTCTGTGCACTGATAATGTATTGATGAGAGTTGAGCCTCAGGGAGAAAGGAATTCAATGATCAAGTGGGACAAGGTCATTTAGACACTCCTTTAAGCTACTTTGAAAATCAAAACTATCTCATAACTTTGTATAGTAACAAACTTGGGATCTTTTTCTGGCTGCTTATTTTACAGAATTATGATGAAATGGTGAGAGGATTTGAGCATCCATTTTTTTTATCTGAAGAGACCTGGTGAACTGTCAAAAGTCGAACAGAATTAACTTTGGTCTGCTTCTCATTTCTCTTCATGCCTCTTAATAAATGTAATTAACAATGAATCACATAGTAATCAATATTATGGAGCGTGTGCCAAACTTTTAATTGTCTCTTTAATTGAAAAACAAAGCTATTGGACCCTTATTAATTGCCACCTCTTATGTAATTCATGAATGCACTTAGGCATTTCAAAGTTGCTGCTTCTCCAGGGAAGCATGTCTTGGGGTTCTGGATGTGGTTTGGTTTTGTTTGTTTGTTGTTTGTTTGTTTATTTTCCAAGGAAAGCAAGCCTTTTATGGCACTTAAGAAATTAACAAAACAGGATGTCAGATCTTAGAGCACTGTTTCTTGCAACTGTAGTTCCTAAGAAGACAGGGTATTCATGTGCACAGTTGAAATACTGAAATAAAATGTAGACTACAATAACCTTCTGAGTCTTCCCTGTTGCTCAGTAGCACTCATAGCAGTGATAGGTAGGGGGCTACCATCTGTTTTTTGGGTACACTGAAGCAGGCACTGTGAAAACGTAATTCTTCTCCCATTGAATATACACTTGGTACATGGACTGTGCATGGCAAAGAGGTTTTCACAACTTTGTGGCTTGTCTTACCTATGCAGAGCAGTTTGCATCTTGCTTAGGAACCTGGCAGCAGGTTGCCTTTGTCTGCCTCTCAAAGCCTTGCTGTTCTGGGCTCTGTGCATGAGTGTAGTTATGAATTTGACCTGGAGTTCAGAACAGTGTGTAGCCTGAGCCTGGAAAGGCTGGGGAAGAGTTGAAAGGGCTGAAGGTCCATTTCTCTTCAAAGTCTGCCTCTGTTCATGCACACCTGCAAGTACCTACATAGGTCCTCATACTTGTTACCGACTCACACAGGGTGTGATGTGTGTGGCTGCACAACTGTTTCCTCCACTGCCCCCACAGATGTCCTTTCTGATGCTGGCCATAGGTACTGGTGCATACTGTGTAAAAGCTATACATTTAGGGCTTTGTCTATAATGCTTCAAAAAGGGAAGGAATACAATTTCTTAGCCCTGTTCTTCAACTCTAGCAGACTTTTAGCTCCATTGGGGGCTTTTTTGTTTGGTTTGGGGTTTTCGTTGGTTTGTTGTTTGGGTTTTTTTTTAACCTTGAGGGCCTGCCACAACGGGCTTATAGAATGCACACCTGGGCTTGGAATAGTGAGACTCAGTGGGTGATGTCCATATTCCTGCACACACCAACACTGCAGTCACATCCCACATGATATTATATTGAAAACAACAGTGTAAGAAGTCACTCCATAATCTACAAAGCTTATTTTTATTTGACAACAAGGGAGACTCAAAAAAGCATGGTGAGACAAATCTCTTCCCCTCCCATATGTCTGCATTGTCCAAAGAGTTAAGGGATTGAGGCTAGCGACCCTTGAACTCTGGGGTGCCTCAAGACATCGAAGTTGTGTCACAGCAGGTAGTTTATGACTGAAATAAATAAAGCAGTTGCAAGGCTGTTCAGTATTTTCTTGTTTTGGAAGTGTGATGGATATCTTATCCCCTGTTCTCTTTCAGGTGAGATAACTATTTACTACTGTAATTCAATTCTAAGGAGATAGATCTTAAATCTGACTGAGGAGCTGTAGCAAAATGCCATTCCTTCGGTGTAGTGTCTTATGGTAGAATACGATCAGTGTTGAACCCTTATGACTCATTGGAAGCAAACTATATTTTAAAAAAGTATCTCTCAGACCTGCTCCTGGAACTGTACGCTTCTCCCTGACCTGAAAGTTACTGATGGAATGACTTAAAAGCAGTGCTTGGTGACAGCAAAGTAAGGAGCCATTTGTTCCTAGGACTATGGATGTGCTTGTTTTGCATCAGTTGGGGTGGCTGAGCTTTTGCCTGAGTGAACACTCTGTATAGAACAGACACTGCTCTGTGAGAGAGAAGCAGTAAAGGGTCGGGGGGGTATGTCTGTGGAAGGGGATCTGTTTAGAAATGTAGTATATAAGGAGAACTGGGAGGTAATCTAGCAGCTCTGTCTTTTCAATTCTTGTGACACAGCATAGCAGCCAGCACACCACTCCTTTGGAGGTTGTTGTCCCACACACACCTCTAAATGCTGCTGCCCACCTTTACCAAAGGGGCATCTGCTGCGGGTCTGAGGTGCTTCTCACAACTGCAGCCAATAGTGTTAAAGTGAAATATTGCCACAATGTTTTTTGGCACCTTTTTGTACATATTGAACACATTTGCTATTCCAAAACTATTTGTATTTGGCTGGTGATGATAATTTATTTAGTGTTTGGAAAAAGTTTATTCACTTGCAGTATGGTCACAGGAACAGCTCTTAATGCATAAAGCCTCGGCAAGCAACTTCTCATTTTAAAAACATTTGAACAAACCTCAGGGAGTAGAGACTTACTTATGTTAAAGGACAATACTGATAAATGCCTGTAGTTTTTCCACAGAAATACTGGGGATGGAAGTGAGGTGATTCCTAACCACTGGGGCAATTGGATTCTGCTACAGCCTCTCAATAATAAGATTTGTTTTTATGTCCCACACAAACTACTTCTAACTTAATAAGTTTAGCCACTTTAATGAGGAAGAATAGGTGCTGTGTTGGGTGAGATGACAGGAAGACAGAGGCAGCAACTAGGAGCTTGTCCAGTTATAGTTTCCTCAAAGAATTTGGTTTCTTAAATGATGCTGCCCTTATAAAAATGTTTAGGACTATTTTATGACTATACATTCTGTGCCTTTTTTTGGCACAAAAAAAAAAATTACGTGCCTTGCAGGTAATTTCACTTTGGTGATATAAGTACCACCTTATATCTGTTACTGGGGTGTTCTGTAGCACACAAATGTCAGTTTTGTCTGCGTGATTTCATCTGCCTGCTGAAATACTGACTGAAGAGTGGAAGGTAGAAGTTGTAGAAGATGGAAACAAACCTAAAAAAATTGCCTCTCCTTTTTATCAATGGTAAAACCTGAATTATCTGCAAAGAGCACCAACTTTTGAATGCCACAATTGTAGCTGTGTCTTGCTTCACTTTCCTTCTTTAAAAAAAATATAAAAATTACCCAAACCCCGTCTGTGTTGCTGACTCCTCAGCTATTCTTACTATGTCAACGTGACCTGACTTTATCACCAACTGATGTGCTTGCAAATAATTATGTGTAGTAGAGTATTTAATAACATTTTTAATGGGGGTTGGTGGGCTGTTAACATGGCAAACTGTAATAAAAAACTTGGTTTTTGTGAAGAATCCTGTCATATGGAAGCTTTTGAGATCCTGTAAGTAGTTGTACTTCCCATCTTCTCTGCAGTGCTGTGTGTTTCTGATTCTCCTGGTGGCTGTTGGCAGATACAGTAGATTTAAGGGTTGAGGCAGAGACATTACTTCTGTAATCACAGATCTGACAGTGCTTCAGAGATTTCCTCTAGAAACAAACAACAAAATTAAAATAGTTTTTAAAAACTAGAGGATAACACCACAATCGGGCTTTAAAGGCTAGGGGTGTGGGAGCTGTAAAGATACGATGGATTTTGAAGTCCTGTTTTCTACATCTGCCTGAAGCTTTTCTTGTGATGTACAAATATCTGCCTATGGTGATGTCATTGCTGCCTAACAAATGCCGTGGGTGTCTCAGACACCCAGTGTGATGGAGGTACCCCACAGCAGCTGTGCATCCACATAGAAAATGAAATATTGGCTGAAGGTTTAAACGTCTTTGTTACTTGTGTGTGCCCTTTAGCTCCAAGGTCCCACTAGATGGGTCTACAGGTAGTACTGAGAAAAGCAAGACCTTGCCTCCTCAAATTGGTGAGGTGGTGTATGAGTAGAAAACATGCCCAGGTGCTGGTTATATATTAAGAAATATGTCATGAAAATAATGCAAAATGATCTCTGCACGCTGCTCTGTCAAGCTTGCTGGTTGTGGTGAACCAAGAAGGGAAAATTGAAACCCACTGTCATAGCTTTAGATGAGGCAGTTGGTATAATCACAGTGCCCAGGTGTACTGGGGCTGTGGGTTCTTCATCCACAAGCTGATGTAATTGTTTGTGGACTGCCAAGGGAATAAACAGGCCTATTGCCATAACTGAATGGTAAGGCTATTGCTTTGCCTTCAAAATACAGCACTCTATACTTGGTCCAACATGAGTCCAGTCAGTGCCACAGTGTGTTGCAAGAGGATATGATACCCCTGAGCATTGTATCCAAACCTTAGGCTTCTTTGTGAGACCAAATCTGTTAATTAATAGAAACATCACCCTCAGGAATCTCATCAGTGTTCGAGGTGGAGCTCACATATCGTGTTCATGACAGAGTAGCTATACTAAAGGTGCTCCCCATGCCAATTTTTGTAAGAGAGTCAGAGAAAAGAAATTCATAAAATGAAACCTTTAATTTTGAAGGGGGGATCTGTGTTGTGAAGGCTTTCCCTGCTGTGAGAGCTCCTTCTTGCCCCTGCACTTCTGCCAGTGGGGGTGACAGCTCATGCTGGGGCAGAGGCATGAGCATCATAGGTGTTGCTGACTGGACTACTCCTCGAAACCAAGGAGAAAATGCTTTCTGTTTTCCTCAGTGACCACCTTTATTTGGGATGCCCATCTTCTGGCCAGCTGCTGATGTACAAGTTTGTAAGAATGAATTTGCCACCAGACTCAAAAGTTTGGGCAGGAGAGAGGGGCACAGTGGACAGCATGACTGTGTAAATAAGACAAGAAGTGTCACTAAAATGCTAAAAAGCATTTCTAAGAGTAATGATGAACTCTATTTAAAGATTAATTACTACCGTAAGACATTTTGTTGTAAATTTAAATACCCTTACGTAGATTAGCCCTATGTATACTGTCTTACAAAATCTGAGTGAAAAAGGTGAAAAGTGCTTGAAAGAAAAAAAAATTTAAAAATTAAGGAGAATTGACTGTCTTTAGCTTTAAAGGAGCATAAAAGCTGCCTCTCAGTGCCTAAGCCTAAACCCTCACGCCTGTGGTTTATATAACTCTGCTTGGGGTTCCACCCCTTTTCTAGCCCTGTTGACTTGCAGAAATGTCAGTGATGGCAATCAGAGGCCTTTTCTCTGCTCCCCAGAAGAGCAGGTGGTCTCATCTCCCTGTCCTCTTCACTGGAGCCTCTTCAAGAGGATAGGGCTGCTAGCTAAGGGAAGGGAAATATTCATCACTGTCAGTGGCTTACCTTTAAATCATCCTGTGCTGGGGAGGAGTTGTGAAATGTAGTATCTTTAAATTCAAATGATTGTGGTTTCCAGTTTGTCTCATGTTTTCTCTTGCCTTAGTGCACAAATCCCCTTTGTTTTCCTTCCCTTAATCTTCCTTGAGGCTCCTCAGATCTGTCATATCTTCAGGAGACTGGAGCATGAGCTGCACCTTTTAGCCTCATAACATTAAACATTTAAAAAAATAATCCAGTTTCTTGTGGCAAGCCAATCGTCTAGTTTCTGCTACAGATCTTGGAAATAGGGGGCAGATCTGCCTTTTTCACACCAAAGTGCAGTGTTAATGCATCATCCTATGGCTACAGTGTTCCCTGAGGCAGCTGCTGCCTATAAAGCATTTTACTTTGCTGCCTCCATACTTGCCCTGACTGTGGGTGCCTCTGGAGCCTGAAGGCAACTTAAGCATGAAAACATGAGTCCTTTTATTTTTTCCTTTCTTTTTGCTTTTATTAAAATACACTGATCTTTCTATGTGCTTCAGTGTATCTCATTATAGGTGTGTTTTTTTTAAATATTGCTCTTGTAATTTATAAGGAAACCTGAAAACTTATAGGAAAAGAATTCATAGAACTTCAAGAAGGAGTGATATTTATGTGCATATACACACAAAATTTTGTATGATATTTGAGATAGAAGTTTATTAACTTAGTGCATCAGCTGTTTTCTGGCAATGACATTATTTTTAATTTAAGGAAATACAGCTCATTTTAAACTAATTTTGTGTTTTACTCCTGAAGGTGACAAGGGTCTTTTAGCATTACAGTAACCATTTCTCAGGTGTAGATTTCCTGGTTGTGGTTCAACAATGAGCCAAACTCCTGGTGTCTCACCCTACTGCTGAAAATTAGTGGTGTGGCCTGACAGCACAATGAGGGGCTTTGTAGACATCCCGCCTCGGTGTCCTGTCAAGCCTGGTACTTCAGAAACTTCTTCAAATACCATGATGTCTCTTTTAAATTCAAGTGATTAATTTTGCCAGAGGGCATAGAAGCAACACATAAACTACCATTTTTAATGCACATTTTTTACTTCTCAGCTTCCCAACATTAGTCCCTTCAAACCCATATCAGCCAGTGCAGCTCTAATCCTCATCTCAGGAAAAGAAAATTACTTCTATCACGTTTCCTCCTTTTGTTAAAGGAGGAAACTAAATGATTAAAGGAACAAGGAATTGATACAGGCTTGCAGGAATAGCCACTTGCAGTTTCAAAATCTTTTCCACTTCTTTCTTTGTTTTCATGCTCTTGTCTAAGGATGGTGCAGGAATGTCTGCTCTGATCTGCTGAAGTGTGTTTAGCCCTCAAAGACGGAAACCTTGCAGCTCATCACCGCTTGGGTGGCCGTGTGGGGAGTTCCCCTATTCTTGCACTTTCTACATCCTAACCTTTTTACTTTGGTTCCTTTTAACTGGTGATTGGTTGACATCCTTTTATTAAGGTGCCTTTCTTAGATGTTAGCAGAAGTTAAAACTGAAGCCTTGGGGATACACCAGTATCTCCAGGAAAATCAACCCTATTATCTTCTAGACTGATCATACCAAGACTCTTTCAGTGTGTGCCAGGTGTTTTATCCTGTTGATCATCTTGTTTCATAGACCTGGTTTTCTGATTATTTCCTTCCTTTCAGTGGATGATTCATATTGACAAAATGAGTGAGCTGTAACATGGTGATGTTGCATTTTGATTTAATAGGATGCTGTGGTTGTGTCAGGAACAAAATAAAACATTATCGATTTTGGAGGCTTGATCTATTAATGCCTTTGCAGTTATGGCAGCTGAAAAAACAGTGCATTGCTGGGGAAGACTCCTACTTTATCAAGACTCTTTTTGTTTCACTGATTTGTTTCAAGTCAATGTGATAATTTTCCATAGTATTTGATTGTCATGTGTCTGTAACACCTTAAAATCCTTGAGTTTCTCACATCTGGTGTGTGTGCAAAGGGGAGCTGCCAGAACAGAAATGTCCATACTCGAAGTGCTGCTTATTAACAGCCCTTTCGGTTTGATAGGGGAATTTAGTGCTGTTTGACTGATCTCCTGTTAGTGTCCAGACCGTGTTCAGCACTGCTTTTTTAGGGTTTTGGACTTGCTCCAACTGAGATCTGCTCTTTGTAACTATCTTTTCTTCCACTTATTCCCTGCTAGAATTAGAGCTCTGATCTGTGTGCATATAACCTGGGCTGTTTTGTCAGCACGCTTGCAGATTGCTTCGGTTTAAGTTTTGCTTGCTTGCATGGAAAAAAGAGCTTTAAGCCTGAAAACCTGAAATAAATGCTAAAGGGCATGAAGGAGTGAGCCAGGTCTCAGCTGCAAAAAGACATTCCTCCTTGCTGCTGTACCACAGCCCTCCAGGTTTGGCCTCATCCCATGTCTTTCCTTTCATGTGTGGTGCTGCATGTTTCCAGAGCAGTGTTTGCTCCTTCCCTCACTTCTTACCCTTAAGCAAACAGCAAAATAAAACACATGGTCCAGAGAATGTTTATGCTGTGAGTTCCCTTAAGCTGCAGGGGAATGAGTGACACATGGACATGTTTGCCTCAGAAATCAATGAGATGCAAAAGCTGAAAGGCAGGGAAATTAATGTATGATGGAAAGGATTTAACAGTCTTGCTGGTACTGTGCCCCTGCCTAGAGGCAGGCTTTGAAACAACAGAGTGATTGCCAGAAGATGTTTGTCTAATCAGGTCTTAAAGATCTCAGTGATGGATGCTGCCTCACCTCTCTGGACACCATCAAGTGTTCCATTATCCTTATAATTAATGTGCTGTGAGATGCCATCCACAACATCTAATGCCAATCTTTTCCTGGGGAATGAGAGTTTGTTACTTTTTGGTTTGCAGGTTAGGAAACAACTGACTGACTTCATAGATCAGTCTTTCGGCATCTTATAGCACTGCTGGCATGTTTTTTGTAGTCTCCTGAAAATCTTCAGGTCTTTCCACCTCTCTTATGTTTTGTGTTTGTGCTCTTTGCCCTTCTCTGGACACTTGCCACTTGGTCCACATCTTTCTTGAAATCCACTACCCAGAACTTTGGTTCACTGGGTTGCCCAGGGAGGTTTTGGAGTCTCCCTCCTTGGAGATATTCAAAAGCCATATGGACGTGGTCCTGAGCAGCCACATCTAGGTAGCCCGGCTTGAGAGTGGTTGGACCAGAATGACCTCCAGAGGTACCTGCCAACCTCAACCATCCCACGAGGAGGTGATCCGAGGCTTTGCTAAATGTCACAACTTTACCAAGGTTCATAGAGGGCTGAACATGAGCCAGTAGCATGCCCAGGTGACCCAGAAGACAAAGGGCATCCTGGCCTGTATCAAAAATAGTGTGGCCAGCAGGACCAGAGCAGTGATTCTTCCGCTGTACTTGGCACTGGTGAGGCCACACCTCGAGTGATGTTTCCAGTTCTGGGCCCCTCACTACAAGAAAGACGGTGAGGTGCTGGAGCAATTCCAGAGAAGGGCAACAGAGCTGATGAAGAGTCTGGAGCATAACTCCTGTGAGGAGTGGCTGAGGGAGCTGGGGTTGTTCAGCCTGGAGAAGAGGAGGCTCAGGGGGAACCTTATCACCCCCTACAACTCCATGAAAGGAAGTTGTAGTGAGGGGGTGGTCACTCTCCTCTCAAGTAACAAGTGACAGGACAAGAGGAAATGGCCTCAAGTTGTGCCAGGGGAGGTTTAGATTGGATATTAGGAGAAAATTCTTCATGGAAATGGTGGTCAAGCATTGGAACAGTCTGCCCAGGAAAGTGGTTGAGTCACTGTCCCTGAGTTATCTAAAAGGCATGTGGATATGGCACTTAGGGACGTGGTTTCATAGAATCACAGAATCATTAAGATTAAAAAAGGCCTTTAAAATCATCAAGTCCAACTGTCAACCCAACACCACCACCGTGTTCACCACTAAACCATGTCCTCAAGTGCCATATCCACATCCAGGGATGAGATTCCCAGGCTTAGTTGCGGACTTGGCAGTACCACGTTAATAGTTGGACTTGATGATCTTAGAGGTCTTTTCCAACCTGAACTCTACTATGCTTCTACTTAAATACACATTTCAGAGAGAGGGAAGGTGAAGTTTTTGTAAAAGTCCAGAAAATTATGATTAATTTGAACCACACATGTATTTCCCCTGATATGGTGTCCTGAACTCAGTGAAATATTTCCCTTGTCTGTCTTTTTTAAAACAAAAAACTCTGTTTTAGGGCTGACTTTAACTGGGTTTTACCATTCTTACAGCAGGATCAGGACCTCCTTATTGATTGGTGTTTAACACTTGGATCACCTACATGAAACAATATTAAGGACTAATCTGTATAATTATAATTTTTGAAATAATTCTCTAGGTTTCACTAAATGGGAAAAATGCTTGAGTAGATATTCATCTCTGCAGAAATTAGAAGTGCCTGAATTAGAGCATTGAATGAACAAAAATATCTTTAAACATTCTAAAAGTGCCTAGAAATTTTCATTCTGTTACTTGGCCGTACCAAAATGACACTGTCTGTTTCTGGTTTAGTTAAGACATGTTTCTTAGCCCTGACTGTCAGCTGTAGATAAAATACTGACTGCTACAGCTGCTCTCATGAACCATGGGCTCATGCTGTGGGTTTTGCCTTGCCTTACACAGCAATACAGAGAAAAAAAGAAATTAACCGTTGTTCCTGTGTAAGCAGTGTTGGCACATTAGAAAACCAGAAACCATGTAATCTAAGAATTTCTTCTAGTTGAAGAAATTGTGTCTTAAATTATTTTAAATGTTTTTAAAACTGCACAAAACTTCATTTAAATCCTTTCCTTCCTGGGAATTATGACCTCTGGAAAATTTGTCCAGCATATATTTTTGCTGTGGGGTAAGGCTGCTTGTCAATAAAGGTCTTGCATATCAGCAGATGTCTCTATCTGTGGGTAGTCTTTTGTTTAGTGTCAGATCCCCGAGGCCTACAGTTAAAATTATTTGGAATTTCTAGTTTATTTCTTGCTTTTGGTGCTGTTTTTGCCATGTTTTTTCCTGTCTTCTTTCATCCTATGTGAAATGTGGCCTGGCTGAAGGCAGAGATCAAGGGTTTCCTGTATGAGACACAAGTACACTGGTGGGTGTCTCTTTTGATAGTGGTGTAGTCCTTAACAGACCTGCAACCTCACTGCAGTTTGTTCAAGTGTGTGATCATATTTTTTCAGGCAGAAGACATGCATTTCTCATATGGACTTTTTTACTCCCCCCTTTCTACATTTAGTTCATTTTTTCATTCAAATTTATTTTATATATTCAGTAATATTTTCATTTTGATTTGAAGTCAAATCCCAAAGTCACTTTTGGAACACAAATATGCTCAGGAAAATTTTCTTCAAAAGCCTATATATACCTTTAACAACTTGATGAGAGTCCAAAAGGTTTGAATTTAGGTTAGATGTAAAAATACTGTGATTAATTCTTTATGGGTTCTTTGCAGTGTAAGATTCCTTCATAGCTTTTTTACAGATAATAATGAATAAGATCATAAAATTCCTCACTAAAGTTTGTGAACAAGCCATCCAGAAATCCATGCATCTTTTGCAGATAATGACTGGTACCTCTGCCATGTGACACTCTTTGCCCCAGAAGATGAACTCCTGTCCTGGGGCATGTACCCATATCCCTACCTGGCACGTGTGGACCCAGATGCACGAAAGGGCACTCTCGTCTACCAGCTTGTCGCACATCACAGTAACAATGAAAGTGCCAGTGCTGGAATAACTTACACACTCATTGCAGGTAGGTCTATTCTGAAGAAAAAGGTAAAATTCTTTCAAGCTGCAGATGTTTCTTAGCAAGTTCCCATTTTTTAATTTAATTGGTAGATTTTTTTCCCTTGGGGAATCCTTAAAGATACAGTAGGCACAGAAAGTAGAAGCTGTAAGTGCTTTAAGTAACAGTTACGTGGGTGGGAATCTTTCTTGTTGCCATTTTCTTTGCTTTATTTTTATTTTTAAATTGGCTGCAGCCTTACTGTTAGCTTAATACTCCATTTCTTACATGTTCTTTTCTCTTTTACACTGCACAGTCAACAGAACACAGTGAGAGTGAAAGATAAGGGGCACAAACTGGAGAGGAAAAAGGAAATGCATGCAGGGACATAGGCAGGTGATTTGAGGATAGCTTACCTGAAGATGGTGAAGATGGAAATGTTCTTGCTGTGGGGCATTTCTCAGACCAGCTATGTGCACGTATTGACAGGTGGTGAAGAACGATTCCAAGTGGATAAGGATACTGGTATCATCATGACGACTGGCTTGCCTTTGACGTGGAACAAGGAGTATGTGGTCACTGTGGAAGCCACCGATGAGTACGGCAACAAAAGCCCCTACGCCTCTGTTTCTATCCTGGCAGGCTCCCGACCTCCGCAGTTCACGAACATGTCCTACAGTGTGTTCATCCCTGAAAATACTCCAGCAGGAGAAAAGTAAGTTGTACTTTGTTAGGTGAGCTCCCTCGCTGCAGTCTGAGAGGAGCTTCAATTTGGAGAGAGCACAATAGAGTGAAACTTTTGTAGTTTTGCTTCTCAGGGCTACACGTATGCATTTGCCTATTACACTTTTAAATTAACTGTGTGTTTTCTAACAGAAATTATGCCTGATCTGGTGTTCCAGAGTCTCCAGTGTGGAACATGGGATGTAGTCTGGGATGCTGGAATTATTTTAATGTTTTTGGGGTCTTGGCGCATTGCATCGTGAATTGGAACAGCCAAACTACTGGCTGTGTATCTCCTGGAGATATAAATGAATGCTTGAAAAGTAGGCTTTTAATTAACTAGTTTTGGAGTTGTTCATGTCCCATTTGAGCTGTACTTGAATTTTTAGACAGGTTGTTGTCAGAGTCTTGAGATAACAGCACCAGTCTGAAGTGCAAACAGTTAAAGCTGAGTCTCCAAGGCGCTCTGCTGTACCGTGAAGAGCAGCTAGGCCAGTTTGCAGTGGGGAAATGCTGCTGAGCTGGCTCTGGCTTTATTGTCATTATTCAGCTGCTTGAGAGCAGAATGGGCTTTAAGACACCAAGTAACAGCTGTAGCAGTGCCATAGGGCACTTCCTACTTTAAGGAGTAGGAAACTTCAAAATAAGCTGATGAAGTAGGAAAAATTGCTGGAGATGCCCCACTTAGTCCTTAAAAGGGACTGAATAAGAAGGAGGAGGGAAATTTTTCTCCTTCCCTGGAGCTTCCAGTGAGACAAGCTGAAAGTGTATTGTCATGATGGTCAGAGACTGGTGTGAGAGATGGAGCTTCAAAACTTAAGTCACTGTATAGAGGCAAACATATCTTTGGTGTCCTGCCCACGTGGACAGCAGGATCCGGAAAGCTCTGTGTTTCATGGGTTTCCCATCCATCTCTGAACCTGTTCCTTTTCTGAATACAAAATTTCAAAAAGCTCAAAAGTATCACTTATCTCTGAAACTGAAGGTGAATCAGTCACTACTGTCAAGTATTTAGAACGGTACAATAGGAAAGAAAAAGATGTTTAAACGTTAGTGAAGGTTAAAATGGGCTGTTATTCCAGCCCTGCGATATCAGCAGATAAGTTTTGTGAGAGTAAATATGGTAGGTCAACTTTCTGTAGCACAGGGGTTTCCAGTCTGAATGCGAGCTGAGCCAAGCATCAACAGAGAGGGAGCAAGACACCTTTCCTCATCCTCATCTTCCTCCTCTAGGTGCTCAGGAGACAGCTTTTGTTGTTGTTTGGAAGCAAAGAGTTGTTCTCTCATTCTTTACAGAGTAGCAGTTGTTGAGGCTGTTTCTTTCCAGAGCCAGCCTCTTTCCTACACTCTGCTGACAAATCCCTCTGGGCTCTTCAGGGTGAGGCAAGAGAGCGGAGAGCTCAGCCTGACCCACCCTGTGGACTACGAAAGTGAGCACCATCTCTATCATCTCTTACTGAAAGCCATGGAAGTTGAGAGCACTCTCAGCAGCGTGACTGAGGTACATGAATCACTTCACATCCTACCCACTGTCTCTGCAATCTTTGTTAGCTTGCTAGTGGAACCAGGTACAATGATGGATAGCCTAGGACACTTGTGAGGATGTTGGAGAGGGAGGGGACCTTACGGAACAGGAAGAAAGCTGGACTCTGACTTAGGTTCAGATTTACACTCTGCAAATACCTCTTGTTGTTTCTTTTTGGCTTTGCCTCCCATTTGCTTGGAACTGGAGAAGAAAATACTTCTCTGTGATAGAGGAATAGTGTAAGAAAAATAGTATTGGAGGTTTAAGGATGGGAGAGCAGCAAAAGCACTGACTGCCGCGGCAGTGTCCAGAACAAGGTGCCTGTTTTCTGACACGTAGAAGCTAAAATCCCCTCTCAGCATGTCCTTTTGTCTCAGGTTATGGTCCATATCACCGACGAAAATGACTGTTCTCCTGAATTCCAGCGCTCCATTTACAGCAGAGACAATGTTCCCGAAACCGTTCCTGTTGGCACATCTCTACTGCAAGGTGAGGACCATCCCACTGCCTTTCATTTCAGTCTTGCCACAGACCTGCTAGTTTGTTCCATTTTCATGTTCTTGCCATGAGGAAGTGCTCACTTCCACAGGCACTGCCTTTGTAAGGCATGGATGGCAGCTTTCCTGGAGGTAATACATGGCTTTTAGATATCCTGGAAGTAGAGCTGTGAGTGTCTTCATGTGAAGATCACTGTGCTGTGCCCAAGGAGGGTTCTTGTAGTACCCAAAAGCCATTAAAGCAGCTGATAGGCAGTGACTTAGTGTATTGCCGTAGCTTGTTTCCTTTAAGTGTTGTAGCTGTCTTTTAACTAATCTTGGTAATCTTTTTGTGTCCCAGACACAGCTGCAACTAATTTTTCTTTTCTTAACGTGTTAAGAAAAAAAATTTTTTTAGATGGGCAGCTAGTTTTATCAAATAGGTATTAATGCTGTATAGCTTACTTGCAAAGTGTAAAAGGAGAAAGCTTTGGAAAGCCTATGAACTTACCTTTATGATTGCAGCTTACCAGTCATCATCCCACATTGGCTGTGTTTAACACAGCCGAGTGACACTTGTGCATAAAACCTGAGTGCATGGATGATGCTTCAGAGGCTAGAATAGTATCCTACTGAAAGATCAGAGCTGTTGGAAATAATTTTTAGCCCCAAGTTCCAAACAAAACTTCAAGGTCACTTGAAATACCATGGTTGCACAAATAGAGAGTGAACTTGTATGATGTTGTGTCAGTCCTCAGAGACCAACAGGCAGGGAACAAAAGCCCATTCTCCAGCCTGTTTTACTGGTGTCAGTTAAACACCTTCAAAGATGTCTCAAGATCTGATGTAGTCTGATGTGTTGTGATACGTGCCACAGCTGTGTTCTGCCCGAAACAGGGAGAACACTTACAGGCTCGCTGTCAGCATTCAAACTGAAAGTAGGGGCAGGTACTGAGGTAGTAATGGAAAGACAGGCTGAGACCTTGGGGGTTGTGAACTGTGTGAAAATGGATATGTGTCAAGGCAAGACTTAGCAAAAACTTACACATCTAACACGTCTTCTGAAGCCAATAATGTAAATTTCCTAAATTTGGAGCTGAACTCTGCAGGTTGCAGCGGTGATAAGAAACTTAGATTCCCTTGTATAAGGGAGTTGCAGGGTCTGCTTTCTCTAAATGCTTACCAAGAGAGTTCCAAGCTTGTTGTACTTCATTTTTTTGGTTTAATGGCTCTTGGGAAACAAGAAGTTGGTCAGAATGATCAACTCCTAAAATTCCTAAGCATATGGTTTTCCTTAAAGAAACGAATTCTCTTCTCTCCAGGAAACTTGTAAAGCTGATCAAAATGCTCTCAGTTGTGGGGGGAAAATGTATGCACCAAAGCAAGCAGAATGGCAAAGCTGTGCATTTGCATCCCATTTTGTTGTCTTGCCACATGGCAAGATTTCGAGAGAAAGAGTCATCTTAGAAAATAAAATGTGAGGTGGAAGTATAGTGACAGTTAGTGGAAATGAGTGTGAACACTCGCTGTTGAAGGGCTGGGCAGGGTAGTTAGTGGCTGCAAGGAAGTTGTATGGACAGTCACCTGTACCATGTGCTGGATGAAATCGGTGCCACTAACTTTGACTGCCAAAAATGTATTATCTCCGGCAAAAAAAAAAAAAAAGACAAACAGCTCTTACCCTGGATGTAGTTCCTTGAGGGGTAGGATTTTGCAGCCTCAGAATGTCCCACAAACAAAAATAAATACAAATATGAGATAGCCTTTGCCATTCTGGGCATGCCTGAGTTGCTGTTGATGGCAGTGAAGAAGGTAGTGTGATATGTGCCATTTGTTAAAACTGTGGATGATGTAAATGTGGGTTTTAATTGTCAACCATTTTTATTTTAGCACGCTCTAAGTCTGGCTTGTATCTTGTTTGTACTGGAGATGCTATGCTGAGTCAGTTCCATCTGCTTGGTCATTGTGGGCAGGTTTGTGCTCACTGTGTGTGCTTTGAGATTTCTGGATGCAAACATGCTATGATTTGAAAAGCATGGAGGGATGTTCTCAGCAGGGATTAGTGTACTCCTTCAGCCTCATCACTGTGCCAGCAGGGCAAGGCTTAGAGTTGGAGCTGGCAACTTTGTACGAGTCTTTGAGCTAGCTCACAGCACAGGCAGAGCCAGCACAGACCTGCTTGTGGCTGCTATATGATCCTCAAAATATCTTTGCAATGCACATCAGTTTGCACCATGGAGTTAAATGGAATAGGAATAGAATTACCAGTTGCTATTTGGAAGTAAGGCATGTTTCTGTCATGTACAAGTAAGTGTCAGATTCCCTATTTGCCAGAAAACATCTGGGTGAAAGGCAGTATGATGGTTAATCACATAAAATATTTTTTTTTGAATGGTTTCAATGGCTAACTAATGACTGTAGACTAAATCAGAACTTTTCAAATCAAATATGTCTTTCTAAACACAACACTTCACCACCAAATTTGACAGATTCAAGTCACAGTCATTTCAAACTTTCTTGAGTTTTTAATATATTTTGTCTTTCAGTACAGCAAGAGAGTGATCAACTCTAAAGCCCCTGCTTTTGTAGTCTGTAACACACACAAACGTTTACATAGCAATATTTGGAGAGATTTTAAACAAAGTGTTACAACCCCCTAAATGTCCTTGTACAACAAAGATGAGTAACTTTCCACAGGCAGATGTAGCTGAGGTTTTTTTGCAAATAAGTAGAACAGTATTTGTGTGCTTTTGAAATCTTTCTCTCCATATTTTGAACTAATACTCTGATAGAGTATTGTTGTTTCATCTGTGGATGACGCTGCAGCTGCCTGCCAGGGTGTCCAGGCACTGCAGTCACTGATCCACTTCCAGAAATCTGCGTGCTACTGCAGTGGCTACTGCTGTGTGCTACTGGTAGAATAAGGAGTTTGTTTAATACCAATGTGGGTATGATGTGAAGCCTCCTTGTTCGGCTGGAAAAATTTCAGGATAATTGGAGAGGTGAGCTCCAACTCTTAAAAATCACATTTGATGCCATGCTGTGAGCCCTAGCTCTTTGTTGTGCTCATTTGCTGCTTCTGAGCAGATGGGACACCCAACATACCAAATAAACACTTACTGGGAAGGAATGTTTAATCACTCTTTGTACCTTGAAGCGCCAGGTAATTAAAAAGTACTTTATCTATAACATAGCTGGAAGCTAATTAAATTTGAACAGCATCCCCAGAGAGAGTGACTACACAGTTTATGACTGATAATGTTCAACCAACGTGCATATTGATTGTGTGGTAATTACCAGTGTTGACTGCTGTTTGTACAAAACATGTTGTGCAGTATTGGGATCACAGCTCTTTTGCAAACTCACCTGGCTGTGATCACTCAGGCTGTGTTGAAGGCGATGGAAGAATTGTTTTGATTTTTTTTACTCCCAGCCTCCTGCTAAGTTCCCAGACTCTAACCATAAAAACCAGACTTTTATGGATGAAACAGATTTAGGTGATGTCTGTTCTCAAAAACAAACAAAGAGTCGACTTTATAGGAAATAGCATAAGCAAACCTCTTTTACAGTATGACTGGTCTGTTAAATGTGTTCTCTTTAGTACTTGCAACAGACTGCGACTCTGGCTCCAACTCTGAGATCACTTACTTCATCCAGAGCACTGATTTTTCCATCACGCATCACGGGGTCATCAATTCTAACCAGAGGTTGAACTTTGAGCGAGCAAACCATATGTATGAGTTTGTGGTGATAGCTGTTGATAAAGGACACCCTCCTCGGACAGGGACGGCGTCCGTGCGGATTCGAATGGCCAACGTGAATGATGAGGCTCCCGTCTTCTCCCAGCCAGTGTAAGGCATCGTGAACTCCTGCTCTGGGTTTCAAAGAAGCTGTTCATATGCTTAACCGTAATAGTACTTGGCTAAACGGTCACTTCTTGTCTTGTGCAACTATAAGTACCAGTGAATTTGAAGGGTAATTTCTGTATAGAAAGGCTTTAGTGGTTGGACTTTCATTTCTAGATCGTATTAAAAAAAAAAAAAAAAAACACCAGTTGTGATACCAGTATATTCACTTTGTATTTACAGAGGGAGAACAGAATAAATCAAAGACCTGACTATGCAGGGAATGATTTTGACTTCTAGATCTCCAAGTGATTATCCATGTATAAATAGATGACAGATAAAAATGGTAGTTAGCAAACACTAAAACTTAATTTTAGCATCAACGGATTGTATTGCAAGCTAATTCCATGAGGCCCTGCTTGTTTAAGACGCCTTTTTCTTTCCTGTCCCTAGTCAATACAATTTCTATTCTTTGCACAGCTTTCAAGTATGGACATAGTTTAAATACAAAACATACATATATTTAATTACAAAACATCAATTTACATTCATCTCTGTAGTGTCTGATGCTTTCCATTAATATATAGGGACATAAGAAACACATAATGACAGATACTAGTCCTTTTTCTCAGCTTTAGGAGGTATGTAATACTGATTTGCAGTACAGTGTAGTATGGTGCATACTGAGATCTTCCAAAAGATCCTTGGAAATTATGTGTACCAAAAGTGCAGGATTACAGTCCTAAAGTAAGTACCCTATGCTGAACAAAGAAGACTAAAATCACATCTTAAGCCAATTAAAGATTCCATGATTGCATGTCCAAAGCTTGAAAAAAACCCAACATTCATAATGAATTTATAATCTTGCCTGATGGTTGACATGGCGATGGTTATTCTGATACCGTATGTGCTGCCATTGCTCCTGTATGTCCATCAGTTACAGAACCTTCCTTTCGGAAGATGCTGGTCCCAGCACCTTAGTGGCTACTGTTCGGGCAGAGGACCCCGATGGAGATGGGCTGCTGTATCTGATTACAGGAGGCAATGAGGAGGGCAACTTTGAACTGGATAGCCAGAAAGGTAAGGAAATAGGTTTTAGAACAGTTATTTACCATCTAATCTCTGTTGACTCTGTTTCTCCTGTATGTCAAAAGCTGTAAGAAAGCACCATATTCCTATAATCTGCAATTGGGAATGCTTTGTATCAGTGAGGATTAGTTCTTTGGCATGATGGTTGTTATACAACTATCGACCAAAACCAGGGATCCTGGCCCAAGGCTGTGCAGACTAGGGTGACAGATTCCTATTCTTTGCAACCGAACTGAACCGACAATACAGTGTCAGAGAAATGTGATGCTCACTTGATTTTGTTTACCCAGTAAATTAAAACGACATTTTATGCTTCCAAATTTAGGTATCATTAAGCTCCGCAGAAACCCACCACCCAACCTGAAGGGGCCACAATACACCCTGAACATCACTGCGATAGATGACAACGCCTCGGGGGGACCCACCCCTCTCAGCAGTTTTGCTGAAGTTATAATAGGAGTTAATGACATTAATAACAACAAGCCTGTCTTTAGAGAGGTAAGATGTTTTTTTGCAGATACTCTTTTCCCATCCATAAGTGGGGTTATAGACACTCTTTAGCTACTGGTGATTGCTGGCGGCCTGAAGGGACTGTGTGTGCAGAGCAGAATGAACTTGTAGGTGAACAGCAGTCAGCTTTCCTCATACAGGAAATGTAACGTCTCCATTCTCCTTTTTTCCTTCTTCTCCCTTGGAGATTGATTTTTTTGTAAGGATAAGTAATAATAGTGATTTTCTTCTGAGTTTTTCTCAGGCCTGATGGAAAAAAAACATTGACACTGTGCAGCAATTTCATGTGGCTCTGTGTAATATTTAGGATCGGATGTTTGGGTGTATTTTTAGTGCGCTTACTACAGTGACAGCACCTGGGTTTTGGAGAATCAGCCTCCAGGCACATATGTGCTACAGGTAGAAGCTTATGATGCAGACCTTGGCGTCAATGGAGAGGTGAAGTACGGGCTAATGCACCGAGACGGAGCTTCCCTAGGCTTCAGCATTGACCCAGACACAGGTCAGTAGCTTCAGGTTATGGAGATAAAATGATAATGACATTGTTTTGTAATGAAAATGCTACTGTATGAGTGTGTTCATGTGGGCTCCTGCCTTAGCAGTGTAACTGCAGGGTTAGCTGTAACAGTTTATAGGATAAACCCTTGATAGTGTTCAGAGTATATGGTTAGTCATGCACATAGACTAGATTAAATTAAGGTTGTAATGATTCAAATCATTAAAAGCATAGAATGGTTTGGGTTGGAAGAGATCTTAAAGATCATCTAGTTTCAATACTACTTCCATGGGCAAGGACACCTTCCACTGGACAAGGTTGCTCAAAGCCCCATCCAACCTGCCACTTCCAGTGGCAGGGCAGCTACAGCTTCTCTCAGCAAACTGTGCCAGTGCCTCATCACTCTCACAGTAAAGAATTTCACCCTAATCTCCCTCAGTTGAAAGCCATTACCCCTTGTCCTATCACTAAATGCCTACAGAACCTCTCCAGCTCTCACGTAGGCCACCTTTAGGTACTGGAAAGCTGCTATAAGGTCTTCATGGAGCCTTCTCTTCTCCAGGCTGAAAAATCACAGCTCAGTCTGTTTTCATAGGAGAGATACTCCAACCCTCCAATCTTCCAATCATCTTCATGTCCCTCCTCTGGACTCACTCCAACAGGTCCACTTCCTTCTTATGTTGGGGGCCCCAAATGCAAAACAAGTAGAAAACAAACCCCAGTTCAATAAGAAGATAAAAAACTATCACTTACCTTTCTATTGGATCAAGTGTAGCTATAAAAACGCAGAGAAGAAAGTGTGATTTAAACAGCTTGAGTTTGTTCTTCCTTTCAATGTGGCCACAATTTACTTCTTGTCTCATGCACAAATAAGAGATCCAGTGCAGTGCAGGCAAAACTCTCACACCAAAACAGGGCAACGATGTCTTGATGTATGATGTATTTCAAATGACAAAGTCATAAATTTTGTTGAAATTTCTACGGTTAAAATAGTAAAATGTCCAGGACTGTGCAGGAGACTGAAAGGGCCTACAACAGAGCTGCAGAACTCTGGACCTGAGCATAGTAGAGACATAAGTCTGGAAGTAATCTCAAGAAGGCCAGTTTGAAGTCTATTAACCAGAAGAAAATAGCGGAGACAGGGAGATTAGTAGGGAGGAAAAATGGAAAATTCAGAGGAAAGGGTTTGATTTATCCATGGAGCTATGTGATTGATGGAGCTGCCCAATTTTAATCTGTTCAGTGAGACAGCCTCCAGCTCCTGTAGTAGAGATGACTTTGGCCACATCACTTGTGCCTTCTCTGGTGTGACTCTTCCTCAAAGTAGTAATGAGCTGATTCAGTTACTTGACTATAACCAGAATAAACCTAAGAGAGACCTTTTGATGAGAAGGAGAAAGCCCTTCTGTGCTCCGAGAGCCAGGGGATAACAAGATACTCACACTGATGCTTCTTATCAGGGTAGCAGGAAAGAAAGCTGTTGACTGCTGGCAGCAGGTGACATGTGAGGAGAGGATAGATGGGAGAACAGGAGTTGGTCTTGTCCAAGATGTGAGTTGCAGTGTTTGTGTGGATTAAGCTTGACACTTGTGTTGCATGTGGTCAGAGCTTCCTCTTGTGTAGGAGATGTACAGATCCCTCTCTGCAAAGTCAGTTCCGAGGCTGTGACATGCAGAACAGGAGTGTCTGTGTTCCCAGGAGTCATCAGAACCACGCAGAGTTTTGACCGGGAGAAGCAGAGGGAGTATTTGCTGTCTGTTACTGCTACCGACCAGGCACAGGAGCCGCTGATCGGCGTGTGTCAGATCACCGTCCTCATCGCCGACATCAACGACAATGACCCCAAGTTTGAGAACAGCCGCTATCAGTGTGAGTGTTGCTGAACTACCTCTCCCAGTACTCCCACATGAGCCTGGTTAGTAGTTCCTTATAGCTGTGGTCAGTTTTTGAGGTGACCAGTCTTCCTTTGTTACTCACTAAGGCGGTCACTGCTTAACCCATCATCAGTGCAAATGCACAGAATTGATCAGTCCTCTTTATTCATTGCAGTTCTCAAAAACATTGACGGTCTTCAATCCTAGAGATGAGGCAGATCTGATCTCTTCCCTTTGCAGCTTTTCCCGGCCCAGCTTTTCTCCACGCTTTACTTTATGTTCCAAAACAAAACATGACATCCTAGCTGGGAATTCATCCACCCTGGCTAGAAGTACAATTGTCATCTGCGTCTCTTTAGCACAGCACCTCTGTTTGAATAGGCTAAAGTGGCATTTATCTCTTGTCAAACAGCCCTAAATCCTTGGTTTCTAGGCTGCCTTTTCTTGGGAGCCCCTTATGCCTCCTGTAACTGTACTGCTGAGCTAGCTTTTCCCGTTTGCCCTGGTGACATTCCCTTTTTCATCCCCACACAATGTGCTTTTCATTTGTCTTTCATTTAATTCGACTTGATGCTTCTCCAGTGGAATCCTGCACTTCATTACATTTGGACTCTCTAATGTCATCCACAAATGATGAGCATATTCTCTAGCTGTTGGACTAGAACAGGCCCTTCCTTACATAATTGCCACAAAATGGTGAAAAATTGATGATGAATGTGGCAACAACTCCATTTTGGAGATGTTTGCCAGTTGCATGGAAACATCATGGAGAGCAAAGTGGTGACCAATGCCTTACTAAAATGAAGGTGGCTCATAACCAGGTTGTCTTCAGCATCACAGCATTTTAGCGGGGTTCAGAAACAGGTTCAATGTTTCTATGTCAGACTTTTAACAAGGAGGAGAAGTGACCTGCTAGGAAGTAGGCAAAATATACATCCATACTTCGGAGTTATGCAGAGGGACAGAAAATTGTGTTGCATCTTTTAGAGTATCTTGCAGAGACTAACTCGAAGTGCAAATTGGTTAAAATGAGCAGATTGGAAATAGCCATTTCTACATTTCTACCAGTGTTTTCTGCAAGCCTGGCCAAAGCAGCACTGCAAAATCAAGTAGAAATGATCTCTGAGAAATATTTTTGAGCAGAGCAGACAAGTCACTGAGGTAAAGGCAATGTTTGTACAAAGATGATGAACCTTTCTATTCTACTGTCAAATATGTCCTTCAGGTGAAACTGCCCCATATTTTTACTTAAAAAACTGTGAAGCTGAGAGGTTGCATTTGGTAATTATGGTCGATTGAGCACTTCTCAGGAATGGGCAGATTTTCTTTCTTTTTCCATGAACACAGCGTACCAGCAAAGGTCCTGAAGCAAAGGCAGCACTTTGAGATGGCAAAACTGCAGATAATGAGGTCACTTTATGCACAGCATTTTCCCAGCATCTATACATAAGTAATCAATGCTTGTACGTCACAGAATTAAAAATAGCTCTAACAAGATCAAATGCCATTAGTCAGAGGTTTCTATTCATTCTGGAAACTGCTGGTTCTTTATTCCTCAGCACTAGGATGTTGGTCAAATCCCTGATTTAGCCATGTATCTTATCATCTGCCTGCAAAACAGACATTAAAGAAATGCTTAACTCTCTGCAGTAGAGATTGTATAGTAAATGTTAGAGTTATGTCAACAGCAAGCAAAGCACATGAAATGAGAGAGTACAGCCCTTTAAAGTAATTTTGTACTTTTTCTTGCAATGCAATTTAACAGAATTTGACTGTTAAACACAGCATAGGTACACAGAAAGGGGTATTTTACAGTGTTTCTTAGCAATTAATTCAATTTTCATGAATCTATTTTGGTGCTGGTAATCTCCTCTGAGATTAGCTTTAGCTGTTCCTGACATACCAGGGACAAGAATCCCAGGACAATTAAATGACACACAGGCTAAGGGAAGTTAATGGTTGTTCATGAAGCAAGTGGTTGTTGTGGTTTAAAGTTTACTGCTCCACTGTCACAGACTAGATATTGAGGGAGAAAGCCAAAACAGAAAACATGACCACTCCACTTTAAGTAGTATGCAGTTCTGATTGTCCCACCTCAAAAATGCTAAAGGAGACACATACAAGGGAGATATGAAACAGTTTCTGAACAAGCCATGATTAAATAGACTGACTGGGTTGTGTAAACCCAACTGCATGAGCCTTCACCCTGTCAGGACCACTTCAATACACGGAGCTGATGGAGCCTAAGTGCACGGAAATGGTTCAAAACCACGACCAGGCAAGCATCCATAGCTGCTTGAAGAAGAAATTGGGACTGGATGGATAAGAATGGAGGGAAGAACAAGACCAAAGTCAGATCAGAGCAGTGTGAAAACTGGAGTGTGGAAGAGGGACAGCCAGAAGGGATGCAATAGCTTCATATAAAATTGTGCCTTCCAGACTGGAGTAGGAAATGACTGCTCATGAATTCCCATCATTTCGTTGGTGTTCCTTCCAGGAATCAGGCTTTAGAAAGATAAACTTAATTACTCTTTTGTGCAATTAGCACTTCAAATGTGTGACTCTTTGCCACCAGATTTTTAGATGATGATTAAACAAGCAGGTCCAAAGTAGTAATGGTTTGCCTAGAACTATGGGCACAAAGACATGATCTTTGTATCAGCTATATTGCTGGGAACAGGGAGTGAGACCTAAGGAAAGAGATAGCTATAAAGTGATCATTGCCCTTGCCCTGGGGGGCTTCTCCAAAACACTGGAGTGTTGGAGGCCTCTTTGGTATGACCTGAGTCTTCATGCTTTGTAATTACCTACTTCCTCCCACTGGCGGTGCTGCTGCCACCACTCATATTCAGGATTAATTAAGTTCACACAGAATTCCCTTTGATGCCAACCTGCCTTTATCCTCAGCTGGGCCCAGCAGCCTGGGCTGTGATCTGAAGCAGCAGGCATGCAAGTAGCTGTGGGTTTGCCAGCACTGCCGTGGAGAGGCACAAGGCTGGCAGCAGGAGTGTCAGTAAATCTGCATCACCAGCAACTCACTTAACAACCCAGCATGGCAGGGGAGAGGGAAAAGGAAGTTAAAAGAAGACTTTAAACACTCTGTTGGTGACAATATCTTGTAACCTGCCTCATTACAGAAACATTTAATCTCCCATGAAGGGGACTATGATGTTTTACAGGGATAATTCTTTATACACACAGCCTGGTAAACCAGAGCAGACCTGCTGACACTACTTTTGTCTTTTCAAAGACTTCCTTAGCGAAGACACTCCAGTGGGGATGAGTTTCCTCCGTGTTGCAGCTCATGACAGTGACCAGGGTGTGAATGCTGCTGTCACATACTCGATGTTAGAGCATCAAGTGGAATACTTCCAGATCAACCCCAGCACAGGTTGGGTGTACGTGAACTGCCCACTACCCCAGGTAATATGAGACTCTGCTTGGAACAGAGCAACCTCCAACCCCTCAAATCCATTGCAAATGGTTAATTGCAACCTCTTGGTTTGTACAAAATGGTTTGCAAATATCCTCTATTTTCTTTGTTTCATAGACAACACGCATTACCCGCTATATTGTAGCGACAGACGGGGGGAACAGGAGCAGCACTGTGGAGCTGACGGTCACTGTCACTAATGCACTCAGCCAGCCACCACGGTGGGAGCAGAACAGATACTGGGTAACCATCCCTGAAAACACCATTCGTGACACCAAGATAGTGGTATGTTAAAAATGTGATTACTTCCCTCCCTCTTCATTTCAACTTCTTCCTCTGTTGTGCTCTGCCCACTCTGCAGCCTTACTGAATCGCAGTTCCTTTGTCAGCCTTCACTGCTGTGTGTTCTGTTAGAGTTTGTGAGGAGCACCTGCTGCAGAATAGGCTGGTATTTCAGCTGGCAGCAGTTTTCCCAGTGATTACTTACACCAATGGCCTTCAGGATGTGCTTCCACAGAAGCAAAACCTGCGCCTTGCCAGCGTGGGAAATCCTTGAGTGTTCCCACCAAGGGCCAGCTCCTCACTCCTCTATCCTCAGTGGACTGTGCTACCTGCTTGCCTCTTTCCTGCAGCTTTTTCTGGTTCAGCACTAGAGCATAGAATGACTGTAATTTGCTTTGGGCTTTTCTTAACTCAAATCAATTCCTTTTTAACCCATACAGACTTACTCTTTAAGGACAGTGTCTTCCATAAATTGCCAGATAATTCCTACCTTCCTCCTCCTGCATGTAATATCCAAGCACTTGCAAACAATTTAGGTTCTTTTCCTGTAACTTGATGAGTAAAATGTACAACTCGGTGGAGAAATGGCCTCCTTTTGGATCGCTTTTTCTTTGGAAGGAGGAAAAAGAAGGGATTTCCTTTAGCCAGTGATGCAGTTCTTGCTTGGAGCACTTACAAGCAGGTAAATGTCTTATTGATTAAAGACCTGCATCAAACCTAAATGTTGTAAACTGAAACTCAGCTCTGTAAACAAAACTTCTTTTGTCTGTTATCCAAGTTATACAGGCATGTGTGTTCTTGGAGGACATCCATGCGTGTATGTTCTTGCCTTCAAACTGAACATGTAACGCTTGTAATTCCGTGCTTCATGAACATGTGTGGTGGCTCTTTTCTTCTTCAGACCATCAAAGCCACATCCCCTCTTGGTGATCCCAGGGTTACGTATAATCTGGAAGAGGGTCAAGTTCCAGAGACTAACATGCCAGTTCGTTTCTATCTGAAGCCAAACAGAGCTGATGGATCTGCTTCTCTTCTAGTCGCTGAACCACTTGACTTTGAGACAACTAAGTTTTTCACCCTGACAGTCCGGGCACAAAATGTAGCAATGACTCCTTTAGCTTCCTTTGCCACTGTTTGTGTGAACATAACAGGTAAGCTTTGCTGCTGTTAGAACAGCTCATTCAGAACAATATTCTTGTAATTTTTAGTATAATGCCAGGAATTGAGGTAACATTTATGAAATGCCAAGCCACCTAAAAATGCTTTGTACATTTCTGTACTGTAAAAAAGCTGTGCAGTCATCAAAAAGGTCTATTTGAGATGGTTTCTAAGTACCGCTATCAAATGTGGAAATGTGATAGTGCAAAAATGGGCTGTCTGAATGTTTAGGCAACCCTAATGCCTGGTTCTGTAATTGTAATTAGAAAGATTTTCTTTTGAGAGGAGGAGAAATCTAGTAATTGTTCCCGGGCTATTGAAAGGAAATGAGTATTACTGGAAATAACCTGTGCTATTGAAAGAGAAACAGCACAGATAGGCTGGGTTTGTGTTGGATGTCTGTTTAGGGTTTTTTGTTACATACAGAATTTTCTATTGCACACTGAGATTAAAGCCCTAGAAATAAAATTGCAAGGGTCCTTACAATAGGTGCAATTTTCAAAAATTTAATCCTTTTAGTAGAATTTTTTTGTAAAGCTCTACTCCTGTAGATCCACATAAGACTATAAGTCTGATATTAATCCCTGCTTTTTGATGCATTAGTGGAGTTACTTTTGATAGGTAGACATTCAGATGAAACTATGAATTAGTGAAGTCCTCCTGGTCTAAGTCTCTTTGTAATTTATGGACCTTGTCCCAGAAAGTTTTTCCTATAGTGCTGTTATTGATATTAGAATTTATCAGAAAATTCATTTTGTTCACAAGTAAAATTCCTTTTTGGGTAACTTAGTATTTTGTATGAAAAAGTGTTTATACATACACATATACATTAGTGGGACAACA
Organism: Empidonax traillii; assembly: GCF_003031625.1. NCBI lineage: Eukaryota > Metazoa > Chordata > Aves > Passeriformes > Tyrannidae > Empidonax > Empidonax traillii. The sequence continues at coordinate 166,002 of NW_020955450.1, forward strand.
AAGCAAGTTAAACAGCCTTGAGAGAAATAACCATCAGAAAATTTCATATGCAGAATTGTCCTTTATTTATGCACAAGTATGCAGAAAAGGAAGGTTTTTTATAGCATCTTTTTTTTCTGATCTTGCTCAGTGAATTTGCTGAAATATTTCTCTAACAAGACATATTCTCTTCTGTAAAATAGGAGAAAATAAATAGACTTTTAGAATAGACATTTCCACAGGCAATTATGCACATAAGAGAGAAAGAAAATTGGAATTTATGGGAGCCCACACTGACAGCTTAAAAAAAAAATTAAGACACTGGTCCTGCAAATAGATGTTAGAATCAATGGAATCACGTGGCAGTAGTAAAACAAAATGTGTGCTTCAGGGTTTGCAGAATGAGACATCAAATTTTTTATCTGCACTTGACAAAGAGAGATGGAGCCAAGGAACTGTCATTACAGCTCCTCTATTTTGGCATGATGCCACGACACAGGAAAATTACTTCCTTCAAATGTGGCTGTTAAACTGTGAGAAGTGCAAAAAGATGTAGGGGACCGTGCTGATTTCTCATGGGTGGAGCAGGAGGATGTGATTCCAGTGCAGTTTAAATGGATCTGAGCCAGTGCTGCCGTGGTTCTCTTGCGTGTCCCTTGTGCTCACCTGGTCTGACATTGCAGTTTTATGGAGAAAATGTGCCAGAAACAGACCCTTGAGTCTCCACAGGGATCAGGCAAGGAAGACAAGCAAGACCAGCAGTGATGTGATCTTAACATGGCTTTGCCTTGTGCGTAATCTGACCTGACTGCAGGTGGCCACTATCAGGTCAGCCCTTCCCTTCCCTCACCTGCATTATCTCACCACATCCCTTGCATTGGATCTGATGATCACAGAGCTGCAGAGCAGGTCAGGTCACAGCTAGCCTTTTCTCTCAAGAAATTCAGTCTCACTCAGAGCAACCAATTGAGCATTGTCAGCACAGGGCCTCATGATCCAGTTCATGGGAAGGAGGATCCCATGGCTTAGAGAAGGATGACAGGAGTGGAAAGATCAGCATGTTTCCTTTGGACATCGGCTAGTAGTTAGATGAGGAGAAGCTAATGTGCAATTGCACCCTAAGTAATCATTAGGTCTTATAGCCTAACATAACACTGGCTATACCACCTTGCAAAGACCAGGAAACACATTCTTTGATTACTCTATAGAGACTGCAATTTTAATTTTCATTGTATGTTAATCTTATTAAAATACTGAAATTACATCCTGCTGTAGATAACCAGCTCTCTACAGACTGGTCATGGTCCTGGCATTCATGGTCTTAGTGTAAGAATATTGCTGGTCAAATCCTTAGCTAGTATCTTAGCTGAGATTAAACCACTGTCTCCCAGAAACTGCTCAATGTCTTTAAAAATGCCTCCTGTCAGCTACCACAAGAATGGAAAGACCCAAAGTAGGATTGCTTCTTACTGCAAACAATGTGAGTTCTTTCTGCAAGTAAAATACAACTGTAGGGGGAAAAAATCAACCCAGTAAAGTAAAGTCTTCAAATATTTTCTTATAATAATCTTCATCACCTCCTTTTGCAGATGTCAATGATAATGTTCCATTCTTCATGTCTTCTAACTATGAGGTGTCTGTGCCAGAAGGAGCTGATGTTGGCACATCAGTGGTTCAGGTGTTAGCCACGGACCTGGACTCTGGCCTTCACGGAGAGGTTTGACCTTGCATTCAATTCTTTTCCTCACGATACTCAAGTTTTGGTATTGTAATTAGTGAGAATGTGTAGCCAGCAGATGACAGGGTAATGAGACACCAACACTTCTTACAGCACTTGCCAAGCATTTGTCTAGCCTGATGTGCATAATTTGGGAGGCTGGTAGAGAAGATGCTGTTCACGATCCTTGGATCCTGCATCATAGCAACTAATCCTGATCCAGCAGCCATGACAAAGCACTGCTGCATTTTTTGCAGGGTTGCTCCCATGACAAGACAAATGGATGTGGCTGCAGGCCATGTTTCCAAACTCTTGCCTCTTCAGCTCATTTTTTAATTGATCGTCAGTGATTATTGTCAGTTATTCACTGCCATTTAATTATGGTCGATTAAATAGCATTTTATTTCACCATCATTGGTCAAATGGTTGGTCAAACCAACACTTGACCATTATTGTCATAATGACCCAACCCTAGGAAAATGCAGAATTCCGAAAGAAATCGCTCATTTTCTGTGTATTTTCCTGAGCCACTTCAAAAAATCTTATTAGCTCTTCTGTGAAAAAACTCTGGCTAGTGGAGATCTACTGTTCTGGGTTGTAATTTTGCATCTTCTGAAGAGCAGAATGTGTTAGAACTGCCTGGTGGCGCTCTGGGCATGACCTGGGGGCAGGGATGGAAATGTTTTTCTTTTCAGAGAACAAATTTTAGGGAAGATGTCATTCCATACATTCTCTGCCCTGGTCTTCCTTAACTGCTCCTACTGGCCACTGTTGGAGGTTGGATACTGGGCTTGATGGGCCTTGATATCACCTGTACAGATGTTCTGTTTGAAAGTTCTGGGGGTTTTATATAAGAATGAGCAAAAGACTTCGAAAATCATAATCAGATGATCTGTCCTTCCTCAGAGTATTGCTACTTTGCAGACAGAACCAGAAGGCTACTGAGGAAGGGGAGGTCACAGCACTTGGACATACAAATAAAAATTGAAAATGTTAACTTCTCTTAATTATTTCCTTTTTAGGTTCACTACTTACTATTGAAAGATTCTAATGAGGATTACCAGTTCTTCACCATTGAACCCAAGACAGGAATTATTTCCACCCGAGCATCTTTCGACAGGGAGAAAAGAGCCTCTTACTTGATTGAAGTTCAGTCTCAGGACTCTTCAGAGTCTGCTAGACCTGGTGTTCATGGGCAGCCCAACACAGGTAAAACTAGTAAGGAATTCTGTATTGGTTAAAAGATATCAGAGATTGAGTTCTTTAACTTTTATAGACTTGGGGGGTATGTGAGCTGTCTGGAATAACACAAGGTATTCCATCTCTGCCATTTCTAGTCTGCATGTTCCTCTTGCATCTCCTTCTTAGACACAGCCTACGTAAGGATTTTTGTCAGTGATGTGAATGACAACGCTCCGGCATTTCCTCGGTCAGTGTATGAAGTCAGCGTAGATGAGGACAGGGATGTTGGAAGTCCTGTTGTGACAGCAACAGCAGATGATAAAGATGAGGGTGAGTGGACTCTGCATATCTTTTGCAGTCCTTTTAGTGTTAATTTGTATCGTGTGCAGGGCTACTTCCTTCATGGGCAAACAAATCTCTGCATCCAGGAGATGATTACACATTTCAAGCATTTGTAAAAGTGAGGAGAGAAGTTTTGGGCACGTGTGAGCATTTTCTCTTATTAGGTGCTCAGGTTTTCAGTGCTTCAGTGCAAAGGTTAAGCTACCTGGCAATCTCTTTGGGATAGAATGAAATCACCTGGAATCACAACACTGCTGAACTTCATAAGAGGTAACATAAAAACTTACTCCTGAGCATGTGCCTGCTTTTTGCCAAATCCTGTGCTTTCTATATCTTTCTGGGAGTCAGTTTTACTTACTACTATTGCAAGAAAACCAGATCTGTGTGCTTTTTTGATAATTTAGGGAATATAGTGAGTTAGTTAAATATACTTGTGGAAGAATCTGACAAACAATGGATAATCTGGGATGACATGATCAGAAATGAAGTCAGGAAGGAAGGGAAGGCCATACTTTCTGTTTGGGCTCACACTGACATCAGCTCTGATGGTGTGAAAGTGCCCCTGCAAATGTGCTGAGGCAGTCCAACAACATGTACCATCAGTCAGTCCCTGATGTTGCTTCTGCTGTGGCCTTTTTGGTACTTTCATGAGCTAGACCTGTAAAATTTGCTCAAGAAAAGGAAAATCATCAAAAAAAAAAGAAGGCAAGTTGGTGACAGAGTCCAAATGAGAACCAGTGGAACATGTTGCCAGGAGCAGATAGGAACTAGTCATTCCTTCCCTGGCAGTCCTGTAATGCCTTTGCCTCTCAGTGCCCACGAGGGAGATATTAAGAGGCCATTTGAAACCAGTTGCTGCATTTGGGAGAATTTAACAGAAGTGAGTAGAAATGATGCTCAAACTCTTGCTGCAAAAGGCAGCCAAGGTCTTCCAAGCAGTAATGTTGAGCAAAACCTTTTCAGTTTCTTGCCATACATGTTGGTTGTTCTAGTCTTCTCATCCACAGCTGTCTATAACTTGAAATGCTGAATGTTTTTTCTACTCCTAGCAGTTTACCTATTTAATTTGGGAAATTGCTTTCTATACTGGAATGCAATGTCCTGTATTTTTTATGTTTTCAAATAAGTAAACAGGAAGCACTAAACAGTTTGCTGTTGTTGTTGCTGAAAGTTTTGCAACAATCAAGCAACTGCTGTTGTACAGGTGGAATGTTCTTCCAAGATGAATTCTTGCTCAAAATAGAGGACTTCGTTATATTTTAGCACCACCCAGTGGTTTAAAAAAAAGTTAAGGAATATTGGCATTTGAAATGAAGCTTAAGAAACATTGAGTAAAAGTAGCTTCTAGTATTTTCATAGTATGTTACTTTTTTATTATTGGCAAATGAAGGCACAACAAATCAGAGGTATACAATTTCTTCCTTATCAATCAACAGGTGTTTGTCCATGTCTCCAAATTATATTTGTAAATATAAATGCAGACCTAACCCACAGTCTACCATACACAAACCCTTCAAATTATATACACATATCATTCTGTTTGTGGCTGTGTCTGTTTTATCTCACACACACTACAACAGTCTGGGCAAATAAGGTTGCTCTTGGATACGTGTCCACTGCATAGCTGGATTGAGCATTCATAGGGTGAACAGGAAGCAATTGTTTCTTTCTCTTGTAGGTGCAAATGCCAAACTAAGGTATCAGATCACATCAGGAAATGTGAAAGGAGTTTTTGATGTGGAACCTGAGATTGGAACTGTTTTCATTGCTCAGCCTCTGGATTATGAACAAGAACAACATTATGAGCTCAGGCTTGTAGCTTCTGATGGAAAATGGGAAAACCACACTCTTATCATCATCAACGTCATCAGTAAGAATGACGAAGCACCAATCTTCACTCAGAATGAATACCAGGGTGGTGTCTTGGAGGAGCTCACAGATCTGCCTGTACTTGTCCTAAAGGTAAAGCAGTTTGCACAAATCCAAACAGTTTCGTTAGGGTGGATGAAGCCTGATATTAGGACTTAGCTAGCAACTTTCTGTAAAGAACAAAGAATTTGTATGGTGGACTTGATGTCTTGATCAAGATAAATAGTTGGATTTGATGATTTTAAGGGTCTGTTCAAACCTGATTCTAAAATTCTGTGATTTTAAATGTTGAAAAATATGATGGCTTTGCTTTACAAAGCAGAGTTGGCATATTTTGAGTAACTGTATAAGCATAGCATGATTGTCACGTGTACCTCCTTCATGTAATGCATGGTACCAAGTAAACGTTACCGGGTTTGTTTTTTTTTTTACTCCAACTCATTCATTTTCAATGTTTTGCCGTTAGAGCAGTTCCTGGTTGGCCCAACTGGCAGTGTCACAAACAATCCCTGGATGCAAATAGGAGCTGGGAGTTCTCTCTGGCCTGTGCTGATCATCAGCTTGGATGTGCAGCCTGTTTTCACAGCCTTCTGTTTCCTCAGAGAGAAACAGCCCCTGCTTGTCTTTGTATTACAGATCCAAAGAGTTTCTCAAGAAACATTTGCTCAGCAGATCTGCCATTATTTCCATTTGATTCTTCCTACACTTATTTCCTCTTTCCAAAATATACTGGGAAATAGAATATATTAATCTGTCTAAATGTCATCTTTTTGTTTCTCTAGGTGTGTATGATGTTTATTAAAAGAGTACTTGAATGATGCAAACTAATAGATGCTTGCTGTTAAAATGCATGGTATTTATTTAGCCAGCACAATACCAGCTGTCAGCAATAACAACAGTGATTTCCTCTTTCCTTTTACATAAACACTTCCCTGCTGTGGCTTGTTCCAGGTTTCTGCAACAGACCCTGACCAAGCAGCAGATCAAAATGCCATTAACTATTCCCTGCATGGGCAGGGGGCCAGTAGTGAATTCAGCATCAATGAGAACACCGGTGAGATCAGTGCAAATAAAAGGTTAGACCGTGAGAAGAGATCAGTGTGGCGCTTTCTTGTTCTTGCAACAGACGAGAGTGGAGAAGGACTGACTGGCTTTGCCGATGTGATCATAGAAGTGAGGGATGTGAACGACAATGCACCCCTTTTCCTCTGTGTGTTGGATGGCTGTTTCACAGGCCACATCCCTGAGGATGCTCCAGCTGACACTCCTGTCATGGAAATGACAGCAGTGGACCTCGATGACCCAAAGGCTGGTATGAATGCTGTGCTAACATACAGTATCATTCAGAACGTCAAAAATGAAATTAATCTGGACTTGTTCTCAATTGACTCAGTCAGTGGCACGATCTTTACTGTGCTTGGGTCCCTGGACCGGGAGAAGGAAGACAAGTACCTCATAGTGGTTGAGGCCAGAGATGGAGGAGGGCTCACTGGGACAGGTACTGCCACTATTTTGGTGACTGATGTAAATGATCACGCTCCAGTCTTCCTGCAAAGGATTTACACAGCATTTGTCTCTGAGAACGCAAGTATTAACACTGAAGTGGCTGTGGTGTCTGCTGTGGACAGAGACGAGGGAGAAAATGCCATAGTGACATTCAGCATCCTTGATGGGGACAATGACCACAAGTTCTCCATTGAAACAGATGAAGTGAACAACTGTGGGTTTATCCGGCTGCGAAAACAGGTTGACTTTGAGAAGCCTCATGAGAGGGTATTCAATTTGACTGTGAAAGCAGAGGACATGAATTTCTTCAGCATTGCTCACTGTGTGATCTATGTGGAGGATTCAAATGATCATGCTCCTGTCTTCTACCCCCAGTTCTATGAAGTGGCTGCACTGGCAGAAGATGTGCCAGTCGGCACCAAAGTTGTTCAGGTTTCTGCCGTTGACTTGGATTCTGGCCTGAACGGAAGGTTTTCTTTCCACCTGCTACACAAGTCTGACCCAGGTGGCCAATTCTCTTTGGCTAATGATGGGTGGCTGATGGTTACAGGGCTTCTGGATCATGAGACAGTGACACAGTACCACCTCATTGTCATTGCCACTGATATGGGGCAGCCCCCTCTAACTGGCAGTGCCACTGTTTTAGTGACTCTGCAGGATGTAAATGACAACGGACCAGAGTTTGAGGCTCCTTATAACCCAGTGGTCTGGGAAAACACAGCTTCTCCACAGGTTGTCCAAATGAACGAGACCTCCACGCTGCTGTATGCAAAGGACCGAGACACTGCTGCAAACGGAGCACCTTTCTCCTTTCGCCTTCTCGGCGATTTCGATAGTCTGACTAACTTCAACTTGCAGGACTTCCACAATGGAAGTGCACTGCTCACTGCACTGCATACCTTTGACAGGGAAGTGCGCAAGGCGTTTTACCTGCCCATCCTGATCACAGACAGTGGGATCCCACCAATGAGCTCCACCAACACGCTGACCGTGAATATCGGGGACCAAAATGACCACCCGCACTCTGCTGGCCACATGGAATGTCTCATTTACAGCTATGATGGTAAATCACTCCCTGGTGTTTGCTTCCAAGTGTAACAGTAAGGTCAAAAGAGGCAGCTGTGAGTTTCACAAGAGGCCTCTGTCCTGTTCCACATAAGCTAAGATCTTAGTAGAGATGCTACTGAAGTGTGCTTAAAGCCCAACAGAGAGCAGTAGGTGTGTAGAGTAGGACTCTGGGCCACTTGATTTATGGAAGAAACTAAGCCACACCTGAAGGAAGAGTGTAACTGGCTACTATTCTTTACATGTTTCTGTCAGACCTGAGTAATGATCTTTGGGTTTCATTTGCAGTTTTCCAGCAGCATTAACTTTTCAGGAGAAAAAATGACCAAAGTACATAATATTGCTGAAAAGAGATGAGTGTAAATGCTGAGAACCTTCTTTCTCCTCCTTAAGCCTTTTTTCTCCTGCAGACTGAATTGAGTTTTAGTGAATACACTTAAGCTGAACTCACATGTAAACTGCCTGAGATATTCATCTAAGTCTTCAGCTGACAAGTGCTGTTATGGTGGAATTTTCTGTGAATGCCGGCTGCAGGCAGTGTGAGAGAAACATCTTTCCCTTCTTGCTTTGGCAATTAGTTAGCAGTTTTCTTGTGATCCAGTTTCCTCACATAATAAGCCCAGGAGCAAAATAAACCATACAGGTAAAAAGATTTTGGGATGCTTGCATCCATATTGGTTCAGGTCATTCCTTCCTCTTCTACACTACGGTGTATCCTATGGTTTGATAGCACATTAAATAGATTGTCTATTGTGGACTCACTAGAAACTTCTGAGTGGATGCTGTTGACCCTTATTTGTGCTCAAACATTGTGTGATCACTCTTAAATTCAGCTTATGTGAAGTGGAAACCAAGTCTGGTTGCTGTTTGCTGAGAAACTCTGTCTGTGGCCTAAACAAACCTTTTCATTGATCCTGAATCCCCTTTTAGTTGCCTCTTTAAAGGTTAAAATCATCCATACTAATAATTTCTGGGAAGGATTATTCAAGACTTCAGATTATTGATTAATTAAAATATTAAGGAGAGATGGAGTCAGAAAACAACTGTTATGTTCTACCTTACATTCATATAATGTGGGAGTCAAACACCAGGGTATCCTGTATACTATATCCTGCAAAATATGCAGTGATTGTTGCCGTAGTTGCCAGAGAGGTAGAGTTTGCTGTAATTTCCTCCAAATTGCCATTGTATTTTGCCCTTTATAACCCAGTGTGCATTTTGGTTGTTTATTCTGCTGAACACCAATCCCTGTCTAAGCCACTTTGTAAGTTGGTTGGATACTGCAGATAAACCAATGAAAATTCCTAGAGGTGGATTTTCTTTTCTTTTTTTCCTATTGCTTTTCATTGCAGCCACCTGTAGAATTAAATCTATGTAGCCGTACAGCAAACATTCAATCAGCGGGGAACCATGAGGCATTGGCAAACTGGCACACATCTCCTGGGACTATCACAGATATTTTTGTAGAGGTCTTAGATTTCAGGCTAAAGTAAAACTTAAATGACCAGCCTGCTTGTGTACACATGAAAAGTCTGTGCCACTTACATGCTATGTTGTCTTAGGTATTCTCCCCACGACTGTACTGGGCCAGGTCCGTGCCCCTGACGCTGATGACTGGGATCACAAAATCTACCAATTTGAAGGGAAAACATCAAGGTATTTGGAGTGAAAAATGGGAGTTGTGTAGAAAGTTTGCCCCATCCTGTGTCTTCCCCCCCCCCATTGTAACAAGTATTTACACTGCCTTTTTTTTTTAAATCAGGAGTGCAAAAGCATTTTGTTGGTTAGACACTTTTGAGTGTAGATCTCCAAAAGCCCTTCTGAGTGTGAGGCTGCAGTAAATAATGCTGCATGCTAAACCAATCTGCTTCCCATTGCCTGATGGGCCAGAACACTATTCTAAATTCCTATTCAGTCATACTCATAATATGTATCAGTGAGCCACTACAGAAAAAATACCCAATAACTTCCAGATTCCTCTATCCATGGCTTGTTGTGGCCAAAGTGCAGGACCCAGTACTTGGCCTTGTTGAATTAGAAAAAAACATCAGTGATGATAATTAGTATACTAGTTTTTGAACTTCTCATAGCTTGTTCCTTGGCTTAACTCTTATTACAGGTACTTTATCCTTAATGATAACTCAGGTTTGCTGACTATTAAAGAAGGAACCCCACCAGGAACATACAACATAAGAGTTAGAGTCATTGATGGTGTCTGGCCAGATGTTATCTCAACTGTAAAGGTTATAGTGAAGGAAATCAAAGATGATGCCCTCCATAATGCTGGTTCTGTAAGAATAAAAGGTAAGCAATGTGCTCAAGTATGGTAAGATCGTAGTATTGAAATCTACTTTTTTAATTTTATTGCTATGATACTTAGAATTCTAATGCTTCTAGACATGGAGTGAGAGTTAATAATTTTCTAGGTAATGGTTTGAAAATGCATGCTTATTGGAATAGTTGTCTGATGCTGCATGGGTAGGAACATCTATGGAGAAAAAAGACAGCAAGAAAAAGCTTGTCTGATTTCTACACCAACTTTTTAACAAAACAGACAAAAAATTTCAGAAGAAAATCTATTTGAACTAGTGCCTGAAGTACAACAAATTGTTCCAACTTTTGTGGAAAAGTAAAATCTTCTTAAACATAATTCTGATTTAAAAAAAGAAAAAAAAAAAAGAAAAAATTAATATAAATCAAAAAAGTTTCAGAACATACACACTTAGCAGAAGCCAGCATGGAAAATTTCAGAGCCTAACAGTGAAAGTACTCCTGAATTTGCAGTTGAGTCCATTTTTTGTGACATTCTGTGGTGCTCCTCTCTTCCATTGCTACAACCGTTGCAAGATACATGTATTTCAGGCTTTCAACTTCTGTTACAGGTATCACAGCAGAGGAGTTTATATCCCAATCCCCTGAAAAACAGAGTAAATACTACCAGATGAAGCAGCTGCTTTCAGAAATTCTGTCAGTCCAATTGGAAAACGTTCACATTTTCAGTGTATTAAATAGTCCAAGTCCAACCCAAGGGATTGATGTTTGGTTTGCTGTTTATGGTCCACCTTATTATAAAGCAGAAAAACTCAATGGCAATGTAGCAGCCTCCAGAGCATGGGTAAGTGTCCTTCCTGTATATGAAACCACAGTATCTTCTCCTTGTGTCTATTCAGATAATATCCATTGCCAGTGAATGTGCACATTTAGAACGACTGAGGGAGTAATGTGTGAGAAAAATAGATCATTTTAATCAGGAAAGTCAATCAGTCCTCTAGCAGTATCCTAAAAGTTTCAAATATGAATGTTTTCAAAGCCAGCCTGTAAACACATAATAAGTCACCCAAACACAACAAGCTTTTAGGATTGTGATCATGTTTTTCCTATTGAAAAGACTGTAAAATTCTGTAAAAAGGATGGTTTTGGCTGTTGCCTTTCTACACAGTGTCCTAATGTTTCAATATTCGGTCCTCTACATGGAAATGTTTTGTAGTTGAAACTCACAAACGGCTCAGAAGTTTCAACTTTCTAAGCTAAGAGGGCAAAGCAATAAAGGAGGTATTCTCCAGTGGAAAACCAGGTTGGAAATGTGTGTTGACAATTTAGTAAAGTTTCTGCCTCTCTTGCAAAAAAAAAAAACCAAAAAACAAAACAGCATGATATGAGTTAAATGACTCACTCTGTTGGAATTGTATCTGTTGGTACACAGAGGCTGAAATTAGAAATAACTTTAGAATCGATGCTTCTGTACCAACTCATTCTTGCCAGACAAGGTATCTCTTCATTGTCCAATGCCTGTCCACCCTCCCAGTATTTTTAAGGTTGAAATTCAAATAAAAAGTACAGCTCAGATGCTATGTAAATAATCCATCAGAACCATCAGTGACTGAAATTTATATACTCAGTCTCTAATGAATATGAGAGTATTTTTGCCCCTTAAGTGCATACTCACACTGTGGTTGACTTACACCCTGGCTTTGGCCTTAACAGATGCCAGACTGAGCTGCCTTTGGCTGGATAGGGTGAGATTGGAAGGAAGTGGCATGGCAACCAGTTTTGAAAATAAATAAGACTTCTGTTTTTCATTGGTGTCATTAGTGAGTTTCCTCTCTGTGGAAAAGTGAGATGAATGCAACTAATTGTTCTCCACAGCTGGAAAGCATCTTGGATATAAATATCACCCAGATTGGCATTGATGAATGCGTGACTGCAAACTGTACTCACAGCAGCGGATGCAGCAGTAAGCATGAACAGAAACATGCACCAACCATAACCACAACTGAGAGTGTTTCACTGGTGTCTGTGACAGTCCTGAGTCATGCTGTGTGTGGCTGTGCAGCTCGGGAGAGTCCTCATCTTTCCTGCTCCTCATACCAGACAAACCCTTGTCTCAATGGTGGCACATGCGTGGACACTGATTTGGGCTACAGGTTGGTAGAGCTTTGTCTGGTGTGCAAACAAAACACATCTAGTTCAGTCTGTAAGGAGGATGAGTGGAAGCTTCCAGAAGCATTACTGTGTGTCTTGTCACTGTAGCAGATATGATTTCTGTTACACTTCATGCACAGGTCTTGCAAAAGAATCTCTACTTTCAGGTATGTACTTAGGTACATCATAGTCTCCAGGAAAACCTTGGGAAGTTTCCAGGCTGCACCAGTTCATTAATGCCACCCTGCAAAATGTTCTTATTTTGTGCAGCCTGCTTTATCTTCAACATTTTAATCACATCTCTTATGCCACTTAATTAATAACCTCTTCCCCACATTTCTTGCTTCATTTTTTTTCTCCAAAAATTAGATCTCACAGATAATATAGGATAAAGATGAAAAAAATGATGAGCCTGGTACCCTTCCAGAAGGCAGCCTTAAGCATGTTTACTTAAAAATTATCATCCCAAGTTAGGAAATCAAAAATGCTGGCCAGCCTTTTCAGAGCACCCTTGATAGGGGTGACAGGGCTCAGACTGAAGCTGCAGAAGCCCTTGCAATTCTAAAGTTCTGAGTCTGACATTGCTGCTCAGATGTAATCAACTATGGAAATTTTGCTCCCAGAAACCCATGGTAGGCTCTGCCACCCATCACTTGCTCAACTCCAAAGTTTTTTTTGCTTCTTTTCCATTTTCAGTAGTTTTGTGAGTGATCTTCTCCTGCATCCTGCCACTGTCATTCTGCTCTCAGTAGGTACCAGCAATCTACGGGAAGCAGAAACTAAGAAATAAAGAGACCAGCTGATCTCCTTCCCTGTCCTCCTGCCCATTTCTGTTGTTGCTTTGCTTTCCCACCTACAGGTTTTGTTATTGCCATGCTGTGCTGTGGCTACTCTTTTCTACAGTATCCACAGAGTATTAAAGAAAGAACCCCAAACATCTATCTTTGATAGTGTAAAGGAAATAAACTAGAAAGTAGCTTTCAATAAGAGTGAAGATGTCAGACCTATTCTCACTTTTTCTAGTTGATATTACCTTCTACACTCTTCCTGGTGAGACTCTGATTGGACACAAGCAACAAATTTTTAACAATAAGAATAATCTCTCCAGGGAAGTGGTGGTTTTCCCAACACTACACGCTTTTGAGATTTGGCTGTCAGGGTGCTGGGCAATCTTGTCTAGACCATTCTTTTGCCGAGAAAGATTGGACCAGATGATACTTGGGGCCCTTCCATCCCGGTATTCCAGGATTCCTTTGCTTTCCCTTTGCATCATCAAGTCTTCAAACAAGCTGATAACTAAGCCTAGTGAAAAGCAGATTTCTTTTTCTTTTTTATGCTGAAGAGGTAAGATGTTTTCATGAGCTTTTTATATTACAACAGATCCATCGTTTATTCACAGAATATTCTAACACAGACATATTATCATTTTGAACTAAAGCTAAGTTCTGTTTGTATGAGCAGGTCAATAGGGAACATTTTTTGATAGAAGTGTTGCTTGTGTATAACCTTTGGTGTGTCCTAGGCAACGTGGACTCCCGTGTTTAAAGTGAAGAGTCCTGCTGTCAGAAGAGCCCTTGACAGCTTTTGCTTGGATGGTGGATATTTGCTTTTATTTTTTTAATTAACAGATGCAAATGTGCTGCAAATTTCCATGGACCAGACTGCCAGCAGACAAAACACAGCTTCAAAGGTCATGGTTATGCCTGGTTCCCTCCTCTTCAGCTTTGCTTTGAGAGCCGCATCTCCTTAGAGTTTATCACTGATGTCGCCGATGGCCTTCTGTTGTACCACGGACCAGTGGCACAAGGGCAGTCTGGAGAACAGGAAGACTTCCTTGCTTTAGGTTAGCACCTTACAGAGTATTTATTTGTGTTTGTGTGAAGGTGAGATTCTACTTAGTTCACAGAAGGTTTTTTTTTCAAAAGAGGTTCAGAAAGTTATTTTTGGTCAATATGAGTCAGCAGTGCCTTGGCAGCCAGGAAGGCCAACCCTGTCCGGGGGGGCATCAGGCAAAGCATCACCAGCCGGTTGAGGGAGGGGATTGTCCCGCTCTGCTCTGCAATGGGGAGGCCTCACCTTGAATATTGTGTGCAGTTTTGCGTACTGCAATGTAGGAAAGGTATTAAGCCATTAGAGAACATCCAAAGGAGGGCAACAAGGATGGTGAAGGGCCTCGAGGGGAAACCATATGAGGAGCAGCTGAGGTCACTTGGTGTGTTCAGCCTGGAGGAGACTGAGGGGAGACCTCAGTGCACTTACAACATCCTCGTGAGGGGGAGTTGAGAGACAGGCACTGATCTCTTCTCTGTGATGACCAGTGACAGGACCCAAGGGAATGGCCTGAAGTTGTGTAAGGGAGGATTAGGTTGGATGTGAGGAAAAGCTTCTTCACCCAGAGGGTGGTTGGGTGCTGGAACAGGCTCCCCAGGGAAGTGGTCACAGCACCAAGGCTGACAGAGTTCAAGAAGCATTTGGACAACACTCTCGGGCACATGGTGTGACTCTTGGGGATGGTCCTGTGCAGGGCCAGGATTTGGACTGGATTATCTTTGTGGGTCCCTTCCAATTCAGCATATTCTGTGATTCTCTGATTCTGTAATGAGAATGCAGAACAGGTGACCAGTATACCCAGCTTGTATACCTGTGGCACTCTGTTAAAAGCTGGATTTTTTTAAAGCTGTCTAAAGAACTTTTCCAACTAAAATCTAACAGCAACAGTTGTTTCAAATGAGTGTGAGAACATGGTTAATGTGTATTCAGTGACAGTCTTTCCTTTGCAGAGATCTCCAATGGTGTCCCGTCGCTGACCCTGAGCCACAGCTCTGGTGAGCTTTTCCTGCAGCTCTCACAAAAAGTTAATGTTGCAGATCGCCGCTGGCACAATATTAAAATTATAAATGATGGAAAGGCAAGTGTAAATATGGGCAGTCCTGTGGAAGCACTAATTCATGTACCCAGTTATTCCTTCCAAATCCTTCCTCCCTTCTGTAGAGCTCTTTTATCAATCGGTCTTCCATCACTTCTGAAACAGCAGGGATAGAAGTTTGCCAGTTCGGATGTCCCCTTAGTCTTGAAGTAGGGAAGTACAACAAGGACTGGAGAAGTCTGATCCATTAATGAAACTGGCCATGCTATTTCCTTGGTTTAATGATCCTACCTGCTGCTTAGACAACAAAGTTGGGATAATCCAGGGGCTAAATGCTTCCTGGACTGATTGAGTGAGATATCCTTAATTTCTCTGAGTGAAAAGCCCTGCCTCACCACGGGACTTTAGACATGTAGCACAAAGGAGATAGATATGTGTTAGTGTACAGGGAATATCTTGCCAATATAACACTGCTGATGGCATCTGCTAGGCTCCCTATTCCTCTCCCACATGACACAAGCTGAAGGGCATGTCAGGATCTGGGATAGGAGCCTGGCAGACTTTCTACTCTGATAGATTGTCTCTTTGTGTTCTGATTTGGCAGAAAATTCCAAGAAAATGTTATATTCCCTCTACTGTGTGAATGACTTGGCATGGTTACGGTAGAGTCAGACCTTTTCTTTTGGATGGCTCCTTAGCCATATGCAATGTGCAATAACCTTCCAGATTTGTATGTGGAGTGTCTTATTATTTCAGTAAAATTTCCTGAGATGTAATTGCTACTTACCCTTCTCCCACCTACTAAGTGAAAAAAAAATGTGTCATTAAAATGTATGCATGTTTCTGGATACAGTTGTTTTAAATAATGCCTTTTTCTAGGAAGTGAAGATGATTCTTGACCACTGCGTAAATGTCTCCATTAGAGACAATGACAGCATCATTAAGAACTCCCAAATGGATCTGTCTGCCTGTGAAGCCTCTGGAGAGATTGTGGGATCTCAAAGGTAAAAATCCAAAACCAAAACAATCAACAACAAAAACTGGAAACATAACTGCTCAAAAGAGCTAAGGGAAAAGGCAGGGGTGGGGGGGTGAAATCAGCCAAGCTGCTGTATTTTGCATGCCACTAATTCTTTCTTTCTCTCCCCTTCAACATGGGTAGGCTCTTCAGTGGCCATCAGCCCCTGCAATTGGGTGGAGTTAAGAAGACTTTGCCTTACCATGATTCACAGAGGCACTTCAGAGGATTTGTAGGCTGCATACGCAATGTCATTGTTGATAGTAAGGTAGGGCCACAAAAATCACTCTTGGGTTTACTGCTGTTAACTGTAGGCACCCGACGTGATGGTTCTCTTTGACCTTCTCCAGGTCTATGATTTAGAGCACCCTGCAGAGTCCCTGAACAGCGTTCCTGGCTGTGTCCTTACGGATGAAATGTGTCAGAGTGATGGGATGGCCTCCTGTGGCACCCATGGCAAGTGTGTTGGTGGTTGGGATTTCTTTCACTGTGACTGTTCCTCAGGATATGCTGGACCAGCATGTGAAAAAGGTACTGCAAGTCCTAGGGAGAAATTCATGGCAAGGATCTGTGGGAACAGCATCAAACATACCGCTCTAATGTTCAAAGTTATGCTACCATGACTTTGAACTGAGTAGCATCATAAGACCTTTCTGTACTCTTGGAATGATTTAGATCTGCAAAGATGTAAAGATCCTTCAAACTCTTGTTGAATAGAGATACCATCACAGTTGGTATCTTTACAGTCAGTATCTCTCAACATGGGCCATGTTGAGAGCTGCTTTGCTTTTCAGGGAAGGGAAGTGGTCAAACACATTGTTTTGTCCTTTTCATCACAGCATCTTATTTCTCAGTAGTGAAGGGTGAAACATTCTGCATTGTGCCTTCTTCCTCTGATCATGCTGATCACAAAATGAACTTTAATGAACATGTTAAACCTGAGGACATAACCCTCTTGTTATCATCAGGCCCAGTTTTCCATCTATAAAATGGTGATAATTGCATTAGCAAGTTGAGCAATGCCCCTAGACCACCGAAGTGGAGGCATGTGGGGGCATAATATCAGGCTGTCTGCAGCAAATATGTTATCCTGTACAAAATCAGCATGAAATATGTATCAGAGAACAAAGGCATGCTGTGGTGGATAATGAAAACCTCAGAGATATTGTAAGAATGTACAAAATTTCAACACAGTTCAAAAATTCAGGAAATAAATCATTTAACTCCTACTAGCCCTCAGCCATGTTCAGGGGACAGTAGATACACACTTGAAGTTGGCTCTGTCCCCCCTGTCTTAAAACTTTCATCAGCCCATGAGAAATCAGAAGTGAGTCACAGGTGTTTACTGAGACTTCACCTGCTCTGTATCTGCATTCTCCCTCTAGTTACAAGGTACAGATGATGGGGTTGATCATAACAGTCTGTAATGAGCACCAGTGTCCCATAACTTTGGGGGCTTTTGATGAAAAAGAATTAGCCCCCTCAGTCCTGTAGTTTGAGTGAGCTACAGGTGAGGATGAGCAGCAGTGAGGAGCTGGACAGGAGCACTTGCAAGTTAGCACTGAAACAAGGTATTGGGATTAATAGATATCCTTTCATCTCAGTGCATTTACCTTTCCTTCTTGTATATGGAATGATAATACTCTATGAAGGCAGCCAGACCCTCTCTTCTTTCTCCATCTGGCACACAAGACTTAAACGGTGTGACAGTAAATTTCTCAGCAGAAGCTCTGTCAGTCCAGTGGGGTGAAGACTGGAATTATAATTGGCATGGTCTAGGCCTGGAGCATTGACTGTTCAAAGTGTTTATAATGACCACAGAACTGCTTAATGCAGCTCAGCTGTTTGTATTATGTTTTGTAGACAGATAATACTGGTTTTTAAACATCTGGGTATATTTAAATCTTACTCTGTTTTGCATTATCTTGGGATGCTGATTCACAAGCCCAACTGCTGTATTGGCTTCTACCTCTCACTACTGTGGGACAAACCAAGTAATTACTTGAAATCCATAAGTCACAACTTGGTGTATCGGGAAAACTTTGGTTGGTTCCAGCTTCTTCTAATATATTGGGCTGCAAAACGCTGGTGTGCAACTGGTGCTTTATGAATGGCTGAGCCATGCTCACAGCAAGGAGCAGACAGCTGGGGACAAGAGTCACTGGAGCATCCCAAGAAAACCCTTGTCTGCTCATCAGTTATAGCCTGTAGCTGCAGAGATAGTGAACAAGAGAGAACAAAAAGAATAATGGGAGGGGAATAAGTTACAGGAGAAAAGAAAACATGCGTCAAGAAAGGAAAGAGAGAGGAGAGACAGTGCAAGGAAAAGAGAGTTCAGCAATTAAATTTCTCAGTCATTTGATATTAATATCCTGGGAACCAGACTAAATGCCACAGGATGAGTTGGACACTCTTAAGATTTCTACTTGGGTGACGTTGAGCTCAGATGAGCTTTGGTGACCCAGTGCTTCTCCTTTCTAGTAACTAAGCTGAGCTCTCTCTTTATGTAGTGAAAAGAAATTTCTTTTTTTTTTTTTTTTTGATAAGCTGTGCCCAAAACAAGCAGATTTAGGATTGCTGTCAGGTAGTGAGATTAAAATAGGTGCCTGCTCTGTAGAAGCATCAGGGCCTGGGTAGTTTAGCAGCGTTTGATTTCCACAGAAGTGGAACTTCATCAGACTCTCTACTGGATCCTGGATTCCCCAGAGATATAAGGAAATAATTAAGTTCAGTGAATTTTCCCTTTAAAAGTAATAAACTTAATCTCTCTTTGTAATTAAAAAAAGCCTGTGCCTGCCCTGAGGTTTTCTTTTGTTCCACCTGAAAGGAGAAGTAAAGGGAGTATTTTTTAACACTGAGGGTTTTAAACACGGGACTAAACTACTGAAAGAAACATTTGATTCTCTTTTTTCGTTTGGTTGGGGTTTGTTTGGTGTTTTTCTTCAGATCAATACGAGCTACTTTACTGGAAGATATGTTACAGATTTAAAAAAAAAAAACAAAACACTTTATTGGGCCTAGTGTAGAAGTGACTGGGTAGAATGTACAGCTTGTAACAGACAGAATGTTAGAGACAGTATCTAATGTCCCTTTCCTGCCTAAATTCTGAATCCTTGATTTGTTGTTTTTCTCTTAATTCTTTTTGCCGTGGGGGGTTATGTAGCCAAAATTTCTTAAGAACTGAAACTCTGACATTCAGAAGTGGTTAATCCTGAAGGAGCAGAGATCTGAGGGAGCAATCGTTTCTGAGATTTTCGCTTTGGTTTTGTGTGTGCTGTGCTTAGTTCTTCCAGAGTGGGCTTTTGGAAGGGACAGCTGGATCCATTACGAGCCAAGAAGCATCCTCAGCACCCGTAGCACTCGGATCCAGCTGATGGTGCGCACCCGTATCTCCCACAGCACCCTTCTGAGCTTGGCCTCTGCAGATGGGAACGGATACATCCGACTGGAGGTGAGCAGTCCAAAAGCTGTTCTTTGTGTGCCCCTAATTTGTCATGGAGTAAGAGAAAAAGGTGTAGTTTCTGATTAAGGGTGCCTTTTCTGCAATGTAATAAAGAGCAAGAATTTTCCATATGAGGGTAACTGCTCTTATTTGTGTTGCCCTTCTCAGTATTACTCTTTCATTACATAAATTCTAGTTATTTCACTGGCTGTAAAATGTACATGTGAATGCACATGATAAATGTGGATGAGGAAGACTGTTTTGCCCTGCTTGCCATTTTCCTTTGCTTCTCTCTGCCCCTGCCCATAAAACTTGTCTCTACAGTTCTGTTGCTGTTGAAAAAAGCTGTCTGGATTATGTTAGCTAGAGAGAGACTAATTATTCTAATTGTAACAGGAGGGTCAGCCGGGAAGACTTAGAGGTAGATATCAGGCAAGGAGAAGACTGATAAAAGGGTTCATGTGAGTTGGAAGATTGGCCTGTAAAGAAAGGAACTAATAATTTCTGGACGTGCAGTTTTCTTGTGGTAACATTTATCTGGGAATAAAGCATTGAACAACAAGAGTGCCATTTTCATTTTAAAAGCTCAGGTCCATTTCTTGAGGTGGGATTGTGTAATAACATTTCAAAGTGTATTTCTGTTGTTAAAGGTCTTTATCATTTTCCTCTAGGTGATTGAGGGTTTCTTTAGCGTTAACTTCAGTTTGGGGGACAAAAATCACTCTCTGAGACTGAAGACATTGCACATAAACAACGGCCAGTGGGTTCTTCTGACTATGGAACGCTACAACAATGAATTTACCCTGCGTGTTAACAGTGGTGGAGGTGATCATGAAATCACCTCTGTCTTGGGTACGAATAAATGGTTTGAAATGGATTGGGCAAGCATCGTGCTAGGAAACCGCCTTCCCAGTCGTTCAGAGAGCGATTTCCAAGGTGAGTGATATTACAGATTCCTAAAAGGAGGGAATTAGAGCCCGAAAGTGGCATCTTTGAGTGTATAGGAGAGTCTAAAACCCAGGTAACAACTTCCATATAGATTATTTTGCCCCTTCTTTTCTAGGAAAGTCAAAGCCAACGTTTAACTCTATTTGCTATTGTATCTGGTTGTAGTGAAGATTTGAGATTGCCTGTAAATATTCAAAAATATCTCTTCAGATTTTTATTTCATGGAATCATAGAATGGTTTGAATTGGAAGAGACCTTAAAGATCATCTAGTTCCAAAGCCTGTGCCACAGCAGGGACACCTTCCACTAGACCAGGGTTTCTCATGCCAAAGGCCCAGGTAGCATACTCATGCTGTGAACTTCACTCCTTTTTTGCCTGGGAAGGGTTTAAGGAACAGACACAACACCTCCTGGTACAAGAGAAGGAGTTGCAGGACAATTCACGATGCTCTCTCCATTTCCTGGAGTGGGGTGCTGAAGCCTTGAGATTGTGACTCAACAAGAAGACAGCTTTTTTTTTTTGTTGCTTCTTATTCAGCCCCACTTTTAAGATTATATCTTAAATATAGATTTATTAAGTGGAGCTGTTCTGGTTCATAGCACAGTTCTACTGAATTGTTGCATTGGTACAAAGCAGCTGTCCTGGAGAAGTATTGTCGATCTCTAGACTGACCAGAGCACATAGACACATGTTCTGTAGCTCTACTTCCAAAAAACAAAGCAGATAAGGAGTATAAGGATCTTTTAAAAAGATGTTTTAAGTTTTCTACAATGCTCTAAGGTCTCCTGCATATGTGCTGGGGGTGAGGCTTGAGGTGAGAAAGTAGCTAACTTAATGTACTCCTCTGCATACTGCTCTGCTTTGATGCAGGTTGTATGCGTGATGTCCAGCTGAATGGTCAGCCACTCCTGGTGGAAGGCAGAAGCACAGAGTTTGGCTTAATTCTGAGGCGGCAAGGAGTCACCATGGGATGCCATTCCAGTGCCTGCAGCAGCCAGCCCTGTTACAGCCCCTTCCTTTGTGTAGACCTGTGGAGAAAATATGAATGCCGGTACATTATGCTTTTGTTTTCATCTGGGAATGGCTGGGAAGGTCTGTCTTTATACTTCAGACCAGGCAACTTGCTTCTAACAGTAAAACAACCTGTTGCTGCTGGCCAGAGAGGGTCATTCCAAAGAAAAATCCTTCTCTCTGTCTCATCTCCCATCATGGACTAGACTTACTTTTTTCTGCAAGTCTGATATGGAGCCTATTTAGTCCATCATTTTTTTCATAGTGAGAGGATCACAGGCCAGCAAGAAAGTGAAATGTCCTTTGATAAAAGGTGGATTGCAAAGCTTTGGTCTCTCCTCTGTATGAGAATATGAATATATTCTTACAATGTATATAATAGAGAGTGTGTGTGTATACACATATATGAATATAAAAGTTACATATATAACTTATACATAAATGTATAAATATATGTATATAACAGATACATCTTTCTATACATGTAAGTCTATATTGTAAATACAATACATATTTACATATATTTTCTGTAAAGAAGTTGAAGTTAATCACAATTTGTATGAAACAATGAGACTTTCAAAATTAGACTGTCACAAAATTAGATTCAAAAATTGACTGCCCAAGGTCAGAGCCAAAGCCCAACAACTGTTATCTTACACAGTATCTTCTTCTTGGAGAAGATACACTATAAAAAGAAACACTATTAAAAGAAAAATTTCAAAATATTTATTTAAATATGCAAATCAAAATACAGGCATTTCTGTTAAAAACCCACAAGCAAAAATATATGCAGGACTGGTAGAAGAAGGCACTTGAATTCTTGGAATTCAGCCAAAATTTAGCACTTCTGACACCTGGTGATTCTTTAGTAGAAGAGGCTATGAGACGGTTTGAAGTGTGCCTTGGGACACTCCTTTCTTCAGTCTGCTTGTGAAAGAACATGTATTTCATACTCTCAGTGAGGATTTGTGGTTTGCTTGAAAATAGTTAAAATTTGTTTTAAAGAAACAGTAACAAACTGTGCACAAAACAACGTACAGCTCCAGATGCTTTGCTTGCTTAAAAGATATCACCTACTTTGATTGTTCAGGTGCCCAGCTGGGAAAGTAGAAGTGACTGACACCCTTACAGGGCTCAGACACTGCACCTCATCTGCTTGTGGACGCTGGACCTGTAGAAATGGGGGTACCTGTGTGGCTCAATCCCAAGATAAGACTATCTGCCAGTGCCCTGAAGGTTACAAGGGAAGATGGTGTGAAATTAGCCAGGTGAAGGCTGCAAGACCAGTTGGACTCAGCTCTGGCTCTATTCTGGCAATCAGCATGTGCCTCCTTGTCTTCCTAGGTAGGAAATCATGTACCTTTTGTCCTTCTTTTTTATTTATACCTTGTTCCATTAAATTAAGTCTGCTTTACCCTTGGATGTTGTGATGAGTGTTTCATCTTTCCTGGAGACCACCAGTTGAAAGCTCATTTCAGGATGCTAAGAGACAGCCAAGAGCACATAGTTACAGATTACTTCCTTTGAAGCTAGTTCAAGCAAGTTTAGGACTTTTCCTTTTCAGAAGCACTTATTTTGAATCCTTCTTTAGTAAGAGCTTTCCATCTTTGTATGCAACTCTGTGTGCAGTCACATCCATTTGAAACTCCCACATGTCCTGAGCCCTTACATTTTTGATAGGCAGGACCTACAGATAGTACCTGCTCCTCATATATTAGGAAGGAAGAGATCTGCCTCCAGAAAGTTCATGATCTTAACAGGGAAACCTCATTAAGAGTGTGAGGCAGAGGGAGATGTTCCCACTGTGTCCAGGTTCAGGTGCACTTTGGCTGAAAAGTTAATAACAGCATGAAAGTGTGTTCATATTGATAAACTGCACACCCACCTCAGAATAGTGAAGGCTCCATGATTATATTACACTTGTAACCTTCATTAAAACAGTGGTTTACTTACTTTGGGTATCTTATTTACTCAGGATTGGTGAAAGGCCAGAGATTGGCCAAAATGCCTTCTATTTAAATGGATTCCTTTAGGTAAGTAAAGTACTCTTTTAATGAAGTTTATGATGTAATATACATAGATTAATCTTTACATTCATGAATTTAAGTTATTTATATATTAACAGTTACTCATTTCTTACCTGCAAATTTGGTTGTCAAATTAAGAGTTGTTGTAATATCTCAGGCATCATATAACTACTTTTATCATGCATCATACTTTTTCATATGTCATATAACAAATACATGTTCTTATTTCTTCCAGCACTCTTGGTTTCCTACACAGTGTGGAGTCAGTGGGGAAGTTCAGGATTTCGGAAAGGAGGAATTTACCACATTCCTGAAGAGCGTGAAAGCTGGGAGGATGTTAGAGAAAATGTCTTAAATTATAATGAAGAAGGAGGTGGAGAACATGACCAGGTATGACGCAGCTTCAATCCAGTCTTTGCAAATCCAACCTCTACTCACTTTTCTTTTTAGCTAACTAAATGTCATTATCAAATTGGCATGATTTTTTTTTTTTTAATAACTTGAAGCACTCTTAAGTGGAAGGCTTGTTGCTTTAGCTGAACACTATAATTATACAAGGGAATTTGGTATGTTCTGGACATAAACCCTCTGAACTAGACCCTCTCTTTTCTTCACCTTGTAGAAAATTCACAGAATCCAGTATTGTGTTGCCTTGTGTTTCAAAACATTTCTTCTGAACCTGTTTCCTTTTAAGTTGTTTCTCTCTGATGTTTGCATTCTTTTTGTTTCCAGAATGCTTATGATATAGATAAACTGAAGAAACCTCTCCATAAAATTCCCCACTTCTCCTTGCGGGCAGCTGCTCCACACTCCAGGACACGAAGTGGCCCAAAAAGAGACTCATTCCCAAAACGTGCACATCAAAAACAATCAACATCAGCTGCTACCAGCATCCCAGACTTAAAGGAATATGTTTCTCAAATCGTCCGGGATGCAGACAACGAACTAAAGAGTCTTCCAGCTGACACTATTCATTTTTACTGCTTAGAAGGGCAATGCTCTCTAGCAGGGAGCCTTAGTTCATTAGATTCCATTAGTGATGATGAAGATCTAAATTATGATTGCCTCCAAGAGTGGGGGTCAAAGTTTGACACGCTTAAAGAACTCTATAAGGTCTCAAATGAAAATTTGTAACCAGAGTTAAAGGAACTTGACACATTGTCATGATGTATGGACACTACTTTTAAAAATTCCTTTTTTATATATAAAGTTACATCAAGTAACTTATGTGATACAAGTTTTTAGTTACAGTAGTAGGATATACTCACATTTCCCAGGAGTGATAATCTGAATGATTTTTTTATACACACTGTACAGTTATTTAATGATAGAAGTGCAAAGACTTTTAAAGCATGAATTTTCTTGAAAACTTTGGAATGTAGGATTTCTATAGAATAGCATTATAATGTTTTTTATTTGTGTAGACCACATGACTTACTGGAATTATCATGAATGCAAGAACTTGAATTATTTTCTCCCTAGCATTACTATGAATTCTGTTGTGTGGGTAACAATGGGTAGGGCATTATTGTTTTTTAAATTGAATTCATTTTAGACTGTAAAATAAGTATTAAAAATGTTAAATATAAAGCATTTTAAATTTCTGGGTTTTTTGTCAGCTTCTGTTGTATTCTCCTAAGCTCTACTCTCCCTTGACATCACACATGCCACCTCACTCAGTATTACAGGCTGCCCAACTGTGTGAGACTTACTCTGTCTAACCATTTTTCTAATTATCTGTCATGAGGGGAAGAGAATAGAAAGATCCCAGCTGTGAGTAGCACTTTGCTTCTGTGACAATTTTGCACCCTTAAAAGAAGTTGTAAGACCTGGGAAAAGTTCCGTTCCATAAACTTTTATGTCCAACTTTGCTTTTCACATGGAACCCTTCTGCAAAGTCTGGGCTGGAAAACAGAGAAGCTAGAAGGGCATCCAGGCAAAAGCTGGAACTGAATTCTTTCAATCAGGACACTCATTGTAAAAATTGGGATCCTCAAAACAAAAAGCATGGGAAACCTACCCCCTATTCCATCACCTCCTCCTACTCCCACTCCCCCCAAAAGGACTGGTTTCAGCATGGAAAGGCAGTCAGAAGCTTCTGAAATCTGACATTGACTTGAACACTCCCCTATGCTTCAACACTTGAACACTGTGACAATGGGTCCTCTCCCGGAGGATTATTTTGTAACTCATATTCTGAAACTGAACATTTTCCCTATGGATGCATTAAACAATAACTCAGAAAAGCTGAAACAGTAGTTAACTTTTTTTCGCCTCAGATAACTGCACACAAAAAGTGACACACAGGAGAGAAGATAACAAATTGCATTTAAGTCAGGACATGTAATGGACTTCTGTTCTCGTGGAAAATGGGAAAAAAAGAAAGTTCTTCTTTCTCTTTGGCTTACTCTATAGAGGGCCCACAGGGAAGCCAGACAGGGACTCTTCATCAGTATCTGTAGAGATAGGACAAGAACTAATGGGTATAAACTGAAAGAGGGGGAATTTAGGTTAGATATTAGGACGAAATTCTTCACCGTAAGGGTGGTGAGGCACAGGAACAACTTGCCCAAGGAGGCTGTGGATGCCCCATCCTTGGAAGTGTTCACGGCTGGGCTGGATGGAGCCCTGAGCAGGCTGGTCTCATGGGAGGTGTCCCTGCTCATGGCAGCGGAGCTGGGACTAGATGATCTTTAAGGTCCCCTTAACATTCTATGATTGTATGATTCGAATCTGCCCTTCTCCATGGATCAAGGGTTTAATGTCTTTGCCCTTTCATGAAGCATTAGGGCGTCCATGGGCATGAGGATGGAGTGTGAGCCGTTTATCGGCCTGAGGGCTCTCAGGGGATGTCCTTGCTGGGACAGGGCCACGGTGAAGACGCAGACGGAGGGACGGCGGGGGGTGACGGGGGATACTCATCCAACCAGTGTCTTCGGAGAGAAAACCGCCGATTTCGTAGGGAAGTCAGACTGCTATCCCCCCCCACAGGTCCTCG
This sequence comes from Empidonax traillii, assembly GCF_003031625.1. Classification (NCBI taxonomy): domain Eukaryota; kingdom Metazoa; phylum Chordata; class Aves; order Passeriformes; family Tyrannidae; genus Empidonax; species Empidonax traillii. Next base: position 192,395 of record NW_020955450.1, read on the forward strand.
TGGGTTATGTGGGTGGCACCCACCCGCGAACCCACGGCGGCTCAGGCGGGGCCGGCGCTGCCTCACAGACGCCATGTTCCCGCCCCGCCTCCCGGGGGCGGTGCCGGCCGCCATCTTCTGCCGCCGTCGGGAGCCGCGGGTGCCGCGGCGCTGCTGCGGGACTGCCTGCGGGGCCCGCGGCCGCGATGAGCGCGGAGGCGGCGGACCGGGAAGCCGCTACCTCCAGCCGGCCATGCACGCCACCGCAGACCTCGTGGTTCGAGTTCGTGCTGGAGGAGGCGCTGCTGGAGCAGCACCTGCAGAAGCCCTCTCCCGGTGCGTGCCCTGCTGGCCGCCACCTCCTGGCGGCCTCTGGCGCGGCCCCGCCCCGCTCCCCGGCTCCCCCCGGGGCAGGATCGCTCGGCGGGGCTGTCGGGTGGCGGGGGGTGCGGGAGGCTCTGCTGCGGTGCCGGGGGAGCTGGGGGCAGAGGGAGCCGGGCACTGCCGCGGCTCTGCAGCAGCACTTGGCGCAAGCGATAACGCGGGTTTTTTTCTCGCTTTACATTGTCTTTATTATTTAGTAACTTCATTTCTCTGTCTTTCCTCTCTGGGAGATCGCTTTTCCTTTCGCAGATGTGAACTTTGCTGCGGAAGTGTTATCAAGTTGTTTGTTTGTGCGGTGGGAGGTGCTGTTTGTGAACATCATTACAGTTTGCAGCTGGTTTTCTCCCATTAGTCTTGCTAATGCTGGGAGCTGGAGTCCACCTAAAGGTTGAGTGCTGAAATTGCTCTCTGGACCTGAAATGAATAGAAATCTAGTCTGATGTGGTACAAGACAGCGACCATATTTAAAACAGCTGATCTTTTGACGTTTATGAGTGATAATCATGTTTTCCAGTACCTGAATTCTATGAGGAGGTGGAGGAAACAGGAGAACCTGGGCCATTATTGCCCCTGCAGAAAGTAAATTTAGGCATAGTCATGCTTAGATCTTATACTCTATATTGCAATTAAGTAAATTTTTAATATTTTTTTTATGCTTCACAGAGTTCAGTGCGAGTGTAATAGTACAGTTTGGCATTTTTTTCAAAAGAGCTCAAAGGTATTGGAGAGGCTATCTTATTGTAAGGGAGAGATTAGGGTGGGGGTTTTGTTGTTTTTTAATGAGTCTGAAAGTATTTTCTGAATGTATTCAGAAGTACCAACAGTTGGTTGTAAATGTATTTTAAATTCAAAAGAGAATTACAAGTGTGTATATATATATATTTTACAATAGCCAAACTGATTTCATTATGCAGTGTTTTCAGTAGATGCAAGTACTGAAACATAATTAATACAAAATAATGAAAATAAATAGAAGTGTGAGAGTGTGGTTACCATGGTCAAGTAAACTTGAAGATTAAGGAAAGATGTGTTAATAGTCTGATTTGAATCATCATAAGCAGGGCACCCTTGGGGATTAAAGGCACTAGGTGACAATGTCAGCAGTATAAACAAGAATATAGGAACCCTCTTCATAGCTGCAAAAAAAAAAAAAAAATTCTGGGTTTACAGAGAATTTGAGGAGTGGCTGTGGTTTTTTGCAGATCCGCCACCTGTGCAGCTGATTGTTCAGTTCTTGGAACAAGCTTCAAAACCATCAGTGAATGAACAAAATCAAGTCCAGCCACCACCTGATAACAAAAGAAACCGCATTTTAAAACTTCTCGCTCTCAAAGTTGCTGCTCATCTGAAGTGGGATTTGGATGTGTTAGAGAAAAGGTATAGTCTGTACATGTTCATGCTGAAATTACTGAATTGAAGTGGCTTGAAATCTTTATTTTAACAAATGGAAATCTGTCTTGCCTTCTCTGACAGTATCTTCCTTACATTAAGAAGAGTCTTGTGTACGACAGTTGAAATAATTTGATTTTACCTGTAAGTTAGGAAAGGGGTTTGATTAAGGCAGTGTCTCTGAGCAAATCAATATTGTTTATAATTTAGAGAAGAAAAATAGTGTGTCTTAGACATTAGATATATAAATGTAAACTGCATAAATATGAATTGGAGGTTATATTTTCTTCAGTGACAAAGATAGGTTAAGTTTCCTTACTCTGAGATACTTGGAGGTCTTGCTCCAGTTTTGTTGAAGAACTCCATATATTTGCAAACTAGATCACTGCACTGACTGGTTTAAATAGACAAACTCCACCTATGGATTTTTTTAACCCAAATAATTTCACCTGCAGAAAGGTCTGAGCTAGAACAGTTAGGAACTACTTCACTCTGGCAGTGCTAAGCACATCAGAGAGCTGTGCTTCACAGAATGGGTCAGGGTGGAAGGGACCACAGTGGGTCAGCTGATCTAACCTCCCTGCTCAGGCAGGGTCATCCTAGAGCACATGGCACAGGATTGTGTACAGATGGTTCTTGAATATTTTCAGTGAGGGAGACTCCGCAACCTCTCCGGGCAATCTGTTACAGTGCACCCTTATCCACAGAGTAAAGTTGTTTCTCATGTTCAGGTGGAGCTCCCTGCACAGCAGTTTCTGCCCATTGCCCCTTGTCCTATTGCTTGGCACCACCCAGAAGAGCCTGGCTCCTTCCTCTTGACACCCTCCCTTCAGATACTTAAAGACATTGATGAGTCTCTTAGGGCTGAGCAGGCCCAGCTCTCTCAGCCTTTCCTCATAAGAGAGATGCTCCAGTCCCTTCATCATCTTTGTTGCCCTCTGCTGGACCCAGTCCAGGAGCTCTGTGTCTCGTGTACTGAGAAGCTCACAACGGAACACTGCTCCAGATGTGGCCTTGTTACTGATGTATTTGAAGAAGTCTTTGACATCCTTGGCCAGATTTAATTCCAGATGGGCCTTGACCTTCCTTGTCTCATTTCTGCTTACTCTGACAGCCTTTCTATATTAACTCCAGATGGTCTGACATGGCCTCCATCTCTTGTGTATTTTCTGCTTGAGTCATGGCAGGGTTCTTTATTCATCCACACAGGTCTTTTGTCCCCTTTGCCGGTAATGTAATGTAAAATCTTATGGGGGCATTGCTTTCCCCAGTTCTAACTTGCATAGGCTGTAGGATCATTTAGGCTGAAAATGTGGGAGGAACATAATGAATGTGTGAGCAATTTATATTGTGTGTGGTACTTTTATAGACTTTTATAGACTTTTACATAGTTTTATAGGTACTATAAGTTATAGGTCCCAAGATGGCTGCGGGTGTCTTTTCGAGAACAAAGAAAAATTGGTGTCAAGAAGAAGGTGGAGTTCGATAAAGTAAACTATTGCCTTGTTATCTGTTAATAACCAATTATAAAGGTATTTGTAATGGATGTTTACAACTGGACAGTAGTCTGTATCCAATTGTATGCTTCTTGTCACGAGACCCTGTGTATAGATGCTATAAAAACCCTGAGCTATCCTAATAAATCGGACATATTTTAGATCTCATAGATCGTGTATGTATGTCTCCGGTGCCTCCCCGCCAAAAGAAAATGAGTTTTAGGACCATCAAGGCCAGCCATTAACCCAACAGTGTAAGGTCTACCACTAAACCTAAGTGCCACATCTACATGTCATTTAAATACCTTCAGGGTATGATGGTGACTCAACCTCTTCCCTGGGTAGCCTGTTCCAATGGCTGACCACGCTTTTGGTAAAGCAGTTTTTCTTAATATCCAATCTAAACCTCCCGTGGCACAACTCGAGGCCATTTCCTCTTGACTCTTGTTACTTGGGGGGAGAGACTGACAACCCCCTTGCTACAGCCTCTTTCAGGTAGTTGTAGAGAGTGATAAGGTTCCCTTGAACCTTCTCTTCTACAGGCTAAATTCCCTCAGCTCCTTCAGCTGCTCCTCACAGGACTTGTGTTCCAGACCCTTCACTACTTTTGTTGCCTTCTCTGGACTTGCTCCAGCACCTCGATGCCCTTCCTGTAGTGAGGGGCCCAAAACTGGACACAGGACTCAAGGTGTGGCCTCACCAGTGCCAAGTACAGAGGGACTATCACTGCCCTGGTCCTGCTGGCCACACTATTCCTGATCCAGGCCAGGATGCCATTGACCTTGGCCATGTGGGCACAATGCTGGATCACGTTCAGCTGCTGTTGACAAGCACCCCCAGGTGTTTTTCTGCCACTTTCCAGTGTCTTTCCCCTCTCCTTCCAACCTGGAGGGCTGCATGAAGTTGTTGTGACCCAAATGCAGTACCTGGCATCTTACCTTTTTGAAACTTTGACAATTGGCCTTGGCCCATCGACCCATCCTGTTTGGATCCCTCTGCAGAGCCTTCCGACCCTCCGGTAGATCAAACACCTCCACCCAACTTGGTGTCAGCTGCAAACTAACTGAAGGTGCACTGATCCCCATGTCCAGGTCATTGATAAAGATATTAAGCAAAATATTTGGCTTGCAGTCACCTTGGAGGAAGAAAGGATTTCATCAGATAAAAGTTACATTGACTATCAGTGTGTTAAAGTTTCTTTAAAAAAAAATCATGTTATATTGCCATAGTCCTCTTGAGTTGTTGTGAGAGTCATGTTCTTTATTATGTTATATAGATTTTTTTTTATTTCAGAGGCATTTTGAAAAAAAAAAATTCAAATTACTATTAGGGCTTTTTTTCTTCCTGTATACCTTTACGTGTATTCCTCATTTGTATTATAATCTTTTTTTTCAGTACTGTGCTGTAATGAACAGTAAAAAGGCTTAGAATAAGATATCTTTGATTTTTGCCTATGAAGTTCTCTTATTACACTCATGCACATAATATTTTTGTGTTTTGTTAGCCTATGTCATATTTGTCTGCCTTATTGAGGTGTTGTGAGGCAGGATTACTGCTTTCCAAAGTACCTTTTCAAGATGCTGCACAGCTGCAGAGAATGAACAGAAACCTTTTATTGTGATTAGTTGTGAAAATATTGAATAAACAAAAGTATCTGGTATACAGTAGGGGTGGTTTATGTCTGCCTTTTAAAAGCGGTTGTATGTATATGAGTGTACAAGAGGGCTTTTTTTTGTCTGCTTTCCTTCCTGCAGGAGGAATTTATTTTGAAGTATATTCATGGTGTATTTTCTGTCAGTTAGTACCTTTCTTCCTAAAACACAGGTATAATACTGATTCAAAAATCAGCCTACTGTATGACACTATTTGGCTGATTTTTGGTTTTGATAGGGTTGTTTTGTCTGTCTCTGGTGGGTTTTTTGAGAACCAGTCTGAAGTAATTTCAGCTACTAATTTACTATATATAGAGATTAGAGTTCTTGTTCTGTTAGCTTATGAAACCTAAGATTGTTTTTAATGAAGAAGCAGGCTTTTGTTTTTTAACTGATTGTACCCAAAGCCTCAGTCATGGTAGTTAAATGTAATAAAATAATGCCTTGAGCCAAGCTTTTTTCCTAAAATTTATGCTGTTGTAAACAATTGAATGGTGTTCTACTTTTGCCAATGAAAACAAGATTCCTGGACCTCACATAGTAAAAATAGCATTTGTTAGTTTAAAAGGGTAGCTTGATGACAGACCTGGAGTCTGATATAACACAAGACCTAAAATTTGTTAAAGAGAAATCCGGTTTTAGCTGTTTAAAGTGTATTTTGACTGGTTGTTTTCAGTACTGGTTGCAAAGAATGCAGATTTTTCACATAAGCTGAGGTACATCCACGGGGTGTTAAGTCATAATATAGTACTGAATAGTAGTGTGTATTGTTTAACATCCCAAAAGTAGATTAACTATATGAAGTATATGATTCTCTCTCTCTTTTTTGTTTTCGTAATAGCTTGTCTGTTCCTGTCTTGAACATGCTGCTGAATGAACTGCTGTGTATCAGCAAAGTTCCCCCAGGAACCAAACATGTGGATGTAGACCTGTCCAGCTTACCCCCAACCACTGCAATGGCAATAGTGCTCTACAACAGATGGTAAACTACTTTTTGGCAGTAATCGAAAATCATGATAGAACAAAGCAGTGTTTTCTTTTATCAGTGTACTTGTATGTAGAAGGAGAAAGAATCTCAAATTACTAATAATATTGTGGTCTGTAGATGGGTTATAGTAAGGAGCTGATTTGAAAACTATTGAAAACAGGTGGGTTTTTTTTTCCCTAAAAGGTAGTCAAGGTGGTGTTTTGAACTGTCACCTCAGAAGTATAAAAATCTTGCTGTCTTTTAGCTTTCAATGGGCATAAGAGCATTTCTTCACTACTAGATGTGCTGTTGAGTAGAGGATGTAGTCTAGTGGTATAATGTATCTGAAATTATAAACTGCTATTATTAAGAGGCCTGTAATCTGCTTTTTATGATTCTGAGACTAATGTTGTTCTTTACTTAATTTTTTCCTCCTACGTAGGGCCATAAGGACCATTGTTCAAAGTAGTTTTCCTGTAAAGCAAGTGAAACCTGGTCCACCTCAGTTAAATGTGTAAGTTACAGGTATAATTTGTTTGCATTTCTTGGGTATTTTATGATCAGGAATTTAATTTTTAAGTGGATTAAGTCATGTTAGTTAGTTAGTTACTTAGTTAAAATAGCTGGAAATAACGTGGAAAACTTGCATTTATTTCAAGTATATTCTTATTTTCCTATCAGATATGCTTGATACATATATGTACTCGTCTGTTATTCCACTCTTTTAATATTATAATCTCTGTGACTTTGTAGCAGTGTGAAAAACCATGGAAGAAAGGGAGATGACAATTTGCCTTGGCAGAATGCTTATTGTGTAGTTTATACAGGGTATATTTCTTGCACCCCTTTTTGACTTATGTGATCTTGCTTAACGTAGCTGTTTCATTACACCGATTCAACTCGTTGTGTATGATAATCTGAGAAATAATGAAGGGGATTTTTTTTCACTTCATTAGGCAATAATTTCTAATTTCAAATCAATTTTGCATTCTAGAACCTGTGTGTCTTTAGTTACAGCTTGTCCTTGGAATTTACTTTTATAGGTATAAATTTATAAATATAAATTTCTCCAAAAGTTGATATTATCTTGGTGGTACTTTTCATATGTTTTATGTTAAATTTATGAGAGAGTCTGTTGAATATGTTGTTTAAAAATACCATTGCTACTTTATTTACTATAAATCTTGTATTTTCATATACGTATCAGTGTCTTATGCTGAATCAAAAAATTCTATATAGGAAAATGTTTTAAAATACTTTTAATTTTTATATAAACATGTGAACATACTTCTTCCCCTGGCACATATTTGAGAAGTTTCGAGTAATGAAGCCTCAAGAGACTTGAGTCTGTGGAAACTGATATCTTCACGATTGTTTTGCTAATATTTTACTGATATTAGCAGTCTGATTTAAAAAAAAGGCAACATAAACTTTAGAACCTCCATTTTATTGAACCACATTCTCATGCAAAACTATCGTCATTATAGAATTCTGTATTTTGGATATAGATAGATAAAAATAGTCAGTGGTCCTGCATAATGATGTTTAAAATACGATTAACCAAAACTTAGTATGAACCAATGTTGTAATCTAGAACATGAAGTAAAGTAACATGCAGGTCTGCTTTATAATTGAGATCTTCACCTCAATTTTGCAGGATGAACCAGATGCAGCAAGAAAAGGAGCTAACTGAAAATATTTTGAAAGTGGTGAGACTCTTTTCTCATCTTATTTTTGCTTGAATTTACACATTTAAGAATGTCTTTATTGTACAAGAAATATAGAAGCACATATTACATGACAACACAACGGTTGTATAAGGACTGTTTGGTTTTCTATCCTTTTAGTGTATTGTTACATGTCTAGTGTTAACTTAAACCCAGAATTAAACTCAAAACCAAGAAATTAATTCTTTTAATGTGTTTGAATTATTGCAGTTGAAAGAGCAGGCTGCTGATTCCATCCTGGTCCTAGAAGGAGCACTAAAATTAAACAAAGATCTTTATGTCCACACTATCAGAACTCTGGATTTATTGGCCATGGAACCTGGTATGGTGAATGGAGAAACAGAGAGTTCCACAGCTGGACTGAAAATCAGTGCAGAGGAGATACAGTGCCAGGTAGCTCACATTGTGTGCTAAAGCTTTCAATTTATGTCAGTTTCTTTAGACAAAGTGTTAAGTAATAATTTCGATGCAAATTACAGTATTTTTCTGTTAATGTTCCTTTGGGTTTTTGTTTTGGTTTGGGGTTTTTTTGTAATGCAATGAGATATTAATGGCTTCAGTTTTACATTATTAGAACTTTTTTTAACACTAAATATTGTGGCTTCCCCTCCAGCTTCTCAGTTTCATCCCTCCTCTGTCCCCGAAGCAAACCATTAAATGACAGGACAGCTTATTGCTGTCAGTGATTGTGTGGAAATCATTCTGTAATTTTGTAATGCTTGTGCAGAATTGCTCAGACTGAGACTGCAGTTAAAGAAAAAGCAGTTGAAGTGTATGGGGAAAGGAGTGAAGTGTATGTTGGTACCTTAGATAAAACTAGGAATAGTTTGAAGTACATGCAATTTTTGAGCTGAAATACTTGACTGAAAAAAATTATCTAAATACCCAAGACAATGCAGTTTATATCAGTGCTGTTTACAGGTTTGCTATGATTTGGGTGCCATCTATTTCCAGCAAGGATCGACAAATGTAGCTGTTCATGAAAAGGCTAAAGAGAAGTTTTTCAAAACAAAGGAGTTGATTGCAAAGGTAACAAGTGTTCTGTTAGCATGTATATTCAACTCTTCTAAAAAAAAAACTCGTCTAAATTATTGCTTCCTTCTTAAGCAATTTAATAGCTGGTACACATAGTTTTGAAAGAAACTTCATGAGGTTTTGACAGCAGCTTTTGTTGTTTTAGGTTTTTTTCACATTATGCCTGGTTTGAAATTATATGAATTGGTTGCAGTATATTGCTGCTTTGTTCTTTTACACAAAGGTGTATTGGTGCAAGAAATGGCTTGACTAAACTGTACATTCTGTGTCCATTGTGGTGATGTATTTTTGATGAAGGTAACCGTATAGCACTTCTTACTCTCTCTATTTCCCTCAGAAATCAGATTGTCTGTGTTCTAAGAACCTTTCAAAAATACATTTTAATTTATAAGTAAGGTATGTTTCCTTTTTTATTTTGCTTCATATATATATATATATCTCCAAAATTGTGGAACTCCAATTTTTATTTAAATAAAATTTGTACATGCACATTCTTTTGTTGCTTTGCTGTTAATTGGGGAAATTGTGAGTCTCTCTTTGTGTTTCTGAATTACACGTTTCATAATTCTTTGGCCACTAAGATTTGATGAACTCTTGCTTTTCAGAATGGCTCATCATCCCTTCATTTTACCATAGATGAGGAACGGTTAGCTGGGTATTGTCAAGCTTGTGAAGTTCTTACCTCATCTTCTAATGATGCATCTCAGCAGGCAACTCCATATAGTCAAATCCACAGCTGTATGAAATCTGGCAACTATCAGGTAGGATGGCTTAAGTAAGCCCACCTATATTTGAAGGGGTTTTTTTGTCATTCTATGTGGATGATTCCACCTGAACTGAAAGGGATTTTGACAAATTTTAATGTTACAGTTAACCATTAACATACTGTTTTAAACACCACATGTTTAGGAATATAACTTAATGTGGTACATACAAGATTAAAATACTTTGGACTCTATACAGTGTGAATAATTTCTGTCAGCTAAGGTATGGAATTTTACGGTAGACTCTAATTCATTGGGTTTCAGGGAATGTTACTGCTGAGATGTGCAAGTTTGTTTTGATTTTTGTTTACTTTCTTTGATTTTTATGATGATAGAGAACTTTTTTTGTCGTTTGATCCTTTCTGGTTGTTTAATTTTAGTAATATGGGTACAAGCTGTTTCTGTTAGTTTGATCATTTTTACCAGATAGTTACTTTATCTGTTTCTTTTACATCATGCACTAATTATTCCAACTGTGTTTGCTTTACAGGACATAGTGAAGATATTCCTTGAAGATAACCTAACCCTCAGTTTACCTGAACAGTTCAGGCAATCAGTGTTGAGAGAACTCTTCCAAAAAGCTCAGCAAGGGTGAGACATTAAATAATTATCTGTTCAATCGTGATGAAAAGCAGTTTTCATTAGTTATGTTTTTCATGGAAAGTATGCAAAATATTTTAACAACAAATTACTTACATCCAAAAAACTTCAGCCTTCATTTCTGTTAGGCAATAGTCTAAACTACATCTTTCAGCTAAGGAGTAACTGTGTGATGTGTCTCACTGGCCGTTTATGGAAAAAACTTAAAGAATATTAGCACTTCATTTTACCCCTTTACTGGTTTTTTTCTTTTAATTTTTTTTTTTTTACCTGCTGTGATATCCACTCTTTGTTTGTCAGAGATGTTCTGTGATGTTCAGTTTTGTGTTCATGCAGGAATGATGCTCTGGATGAAGTCTGTTTCAAAGTCTGCGTGTGCAACACAGTCTGCGACGTATTGCAGGAACGAACAATTGATATTCAGTTTTGTCAGCTGTTCCTGAAACCCAGCAAAGAGAAAATAGACTTCCTTCTGGAGGTAAAAAATTCATCTGAAATTATAAGGGAAAATGGTATTTAGTGAGTTACCTCTTTCCTCATACAATTGTATTATTGTTGCAAGTAATGCTCAAATTTCTGACGCAGAGAAAGGTAACTTCTCAAACATTATTCAGCTTGTTTGCAGTTAGTACTATTAAACTCAGTATCAGTCTTGTATCAATGTCCATAGCTCTGTTTCCATCTCTTGGGGAAGAACTGGTGGGGAGTTGTTGCTTCAGCTTGGATTTGAAATTGCTACTATTCCTGACATGGTTAAATTATATAGAGATGTGTTGAATAGCTCGTTTCATGGAAAAAAGAATCAAATTCTCCAGGACAGAGAGAGTAAAACTACAAATATCAATTGAAGAGGACCACTGTTTCCTTGCCAGCTTTGTTGTAAAAGTTAGCATGTCATGAAATCATCCTGAGTTACTGTATGTGTGACCTAGACAGTAACTCTTGCTGAAACTTTCTATAAAACTATTATTGCTCAAACTAAACTTAAGCCTTTTGTTGCTTTGCTGTTATTTTAGTATCTTTTCTTAATATGAGCATTGTTTTTGCTTGTCTCTTAAAGCATGTGATAAAAAATGACTGACAGAACTCTAGAGCAAGTGAAAGCTTTTCCATCAACTACTCATATTAGGACCGAAACATGTCTCAGAAAAAAAAAAATTCTTGCAAGCTGTCAGTTAAATTCAACTATCTAGTAATCTTTCAACTTCTGCTTCAAAAGAAAATCCTAGTGAATCTTACTGGTTTTTACTTATAGCAATGTTTCATTTTTAATTCATGCACTCATGGTCTTAGCAGGCTGACTGATAATGGGGCACTTTCCATCAGCACACCTATTTACCAAAGGAATAGGAAAAAGGAATGTGAATTGTGTCTGAGGGAAGGTCACAGCTGTCTGAAATATCCTGCCTTGTGTACATGTTGACAGAAATTCTGATGCACGTGTGATGGCTACAGTGTTCATCAGGTTTCCTCGAGATACTCTTTTATTTCTAACATGTGCACTGAGATTTCTTTATGAAGCTTTGTCAGTCAGATCTTATTTTAATTTTTGTCGGCTTATAAGCAGTGCTTTGAACACTGGTCTCATCTCTACAATAAGAATAACAGAGTCATGACAGGGTTACACAGAGCCGAACAGAAATACTGATTCCAGCTGAATTATGGTAATCCCCCTGCAAAGCTGCACTTGGTTCCCCACCCAACAGCACTCAATAAAATTCAAAAACTGCACTACTAAGCAACATTTACAGACAGACCAAAAGAATTGGGATTGTTCAGACTGGAAAAGAAAACACTCCAGGGAAACCGTAGAGCACCTTCCAGTACCTAAAGGGGACTACAGGATAGCTGGAGAGGGATTTTTTTTCAGGGACATGGAGGGACAGGACAAGGGTTAATAGGTACAAACTGAAAGAGGCAGGTTTACGTTAAAAATTGGGAAGAAATTCTTTACTCTGATCGTGGTGAGGCACTAGCACAGGTTGCCCAGAGTAGCTGGGGATGCCCCATGCCTAGAAGTGTTCTAGGCCAGGTTGAGTTGGCATTTGAGCAACCTGGTCTGGTGGAAGGTGTCCCTGACCGTGGTATGGAGGTTGGAACAGAATGATCTTTAAGGTCTCCTCCAATCCAAACCGTTCCATGATTCTGTGATAACTTTGTTGCCTCCCTGAGAAAGAGATTTACTGGCTGATACTGTTGTGAGACAGAAAGCTGGTTAGTAACAGTGCTAAGTGTCTGTAACTATGTATTTTAGGTGTACAAAGGGAACTGCTTAATTCTTTCCTGCTTTGTTTCTCAGGTTTGTTCTGGGTCAATAAATTTGGAAAATGCTTCTGAAGCATTGAAGAGAAAAATGGCGGCATTTCTCAAGTATGTACCCATGATAAGATAACATGAATTAACACTTTGTAAACAATGTAAAAAAGCACAATAGATATCTTGGGAACTTATAACTGGAAAAATAAACACCACTTTCTTGCTTATGTATTAACTTTATTTGTTTAGAAACTTGTGTTTGGGCATGGAAGATCTTCAGTTTGTCTTTATGATCTCATCTCATGAGCTGTTCATAAAACTGCTGAAAGATGACGAACGGAAGCTGCTCATTGATCAAATGCGGAAGAGGTCTCCTCGAATCAACCTGTGCACAAAACCTGTGACTTCTTTTTATGATATCCCAGGTAATTTTGACAGCATTTCTATTAACTTAGAAGCACACAGTGCCCTGTTTCTGTGCTTGAGGTTACTAAGTGGAGGTCTGTTCTCAAAAAAGTTTGGAGAGAATGTTTTTGGAGAGAATACTTCCCATTGTTAGTTTGTGCATTTCCTACTTGTGCAAGAAAGTGGCTGTTACTTGATTGTATCTCAAGTGAGTATAATAGATAAGCTCAAATGAATGTGCCCCAGGTGACCAAGCGAGAGAGGTGTGGTGTTGGTTTGAACCAAATGTGGCAGCAGTTCCCAGAAACAGAACCCTGTGTCTGGACTTTCACACTAATGATCATGTGACTGTGTCATAAGCTGGACCAAGAGTATCATCTGAATGAGTTTTTAAACCTACCAAAGTAAAACACAGATCTTTTCAACCAGTTCATTTCCCAGCTCTAGCTGGCTGGCTGTGCAGCTGCCCAAGTCAAAGCTAACAAAGGACATGCGAGGTAGTGACTGGAGCTGGGAAGAACTTACTTTTCAACTCTAATGCAGTCTTGCAATGACTTGAGCCAGTTGAGAAAATGCATATTTTCACAAAGGCAGTATAGGAACCCCTTTTTAATGGAGTTCTTAAAGGTGTTGCTTTACTGTAGCAAGAGTACTTAGAGCTGCTGGAGTGAGAAAAGGGGGCATTGCAAGCATCCCTTTAAGTCAGGGATCTGGGAATCCTGGAAACAAGGTGTTTGTGGAATGGCACAAAAGGATGGACCAGGCCTGTGCAAGCATTGATGTGTCCGCTGTTCTTACTGTGTTATGATTGAAGTGTTACATGCTAAAGACATAGAAGTGTCTCCACTGAGAAGAAATGCACTGGAGACCTGGCTGCTTTTCTTCCAGCTTCAGCAAGCGTCAATATTGGCCAGCTTGAACATCAGCTCATACTGTCAGTGGATCCTTGGAGGATTCGCCAGATCTTAATTGAGCTGCATGGTATGACTTCAGAGCGCCAATTCTGGACAATTTCAAATAAGGTAATTTGTTTCATATGGTCATTAACCAGTCCTTGAATTACAGTCTCTAGGTGTCATACTGCAGTGAACAGTAAACATTGTCTCATAGATTCTCAGTGTGGTTTATCTTTTCCATCTCTGCATAGTGGTGGTTTAATAGGAATGATGATACACATCTAAACTCACATTCTGTAAAAGTATCACAATAAAACCTATTACCTTTGATTTAAGGAAATACTGTCTGTAACTCAAGCTTTCCTTGTGAGAAAAGACATTTTTGTACCTTTTGCTTTCAGTGTTCTGACTAGTTAGCAACATTGTTTTAGCTCAAATTTCTGTCATTAAAGGTGGGTGCAGGAGAAAGGAAGTGGTTTTTTTTGTTGCTTTTTAAGTTAAGCTCTCTTGTCTTTTATTTTGTTTCCCCCTCCCCATAATTTTGGTTATTCAGAGTGTGAACAAAGGGTATCCAGCTGTTTTTATTGTAGTTTTACATGAGCAATACATTACTTGTGATTAGATGGAAAGACAAAATAGTTGGCATTTAGGTGGCAATCATTTTCAGTATTTGGGGCTTGTTTATAATGTTTTAAACAGTGCTGTGAATTCTAAAACTTGTTTCTGTGCAAATGTCCTATGCGTTTCTCTCCCAGTGGGAAGTACCAAGTGTTTACGGCAATGTTATTTTAGGAATCAAAGACAGTCTGACTAGGGATTTGGTCTACATCCTGATGGCAAAGGGACTGCACTGCTGTGCAATTAAGGTGAGCAAACCATCTGAGGTTACTGGCTAGTTTGGACAATTAAATCTTAACTAAACAAAAATATGGAAAGACCTTTTTGAGGAAAAAAACCCTGAAAAATTAAGAGGTGAGGGAGGCGGTATAACAAGTTCTGTGTCTTGTATTTCTGTCTCTCAGAGTTCTATCAGCAGAGCAAAGGTAATGGCTTTCCAATGAATTGAACCTGGAGATAATTTGTGGTGATTTGACTTACTGATATGAAGTGCTGTTCTTTTGACTAAGTGTTTTACATAAGGAATTTATTAGAATGCTGTTTAATTTTCCTTGTAATTGACAAGTTTGCTAAACTCAGCTAAACCAAAATTCTTTTGTTTAGACTTCTTGTTTTGTTTGAAAAATCTGGAACTGTTAAGTGTAATCAAGTCTAAAGGATTCATAAATAGTCATTGTGAGATACTTGAGCAGTGCTGATGCTAATGGATGCCAAGGGTGGTTCAACCAGGATGGACCTAAACAGCACTTTAGCTCTTGGTATATTCCCTTACGAATCCATTAGGTATCATTAATGCATATAATTTTTATTGCAGGATTTTGTCCACGCAAAACAGCTTTTTGCTGCTTGCTTGGAGCTTGTGACAGAGTTTTCTCCAAAGCTCCGTCAAGTCATGCTGAATGAAATGCTACTTTTGGACATTTACACTCATGAAGCTGGACCTGGTGCTTCTGGAGAACGTCCTCCTTCTGATCTTATAAGCAGAGTCCGAGGATATTTGGAAATGAGAGTACCTGGTAAGTACATCTCTGCCTTTCCTGGGATGCAATGAAGAACAAACCTTGAGAGAAGAGGAAAAAAAACCCACAACAAAATAAAACAACTTTGTATTGCAGACTTACCATTTAGATGTATACATGGGAAAACAGCAGTGACTCTGACACTGGTTTTAGTAAGTCTTTAAAAGTTTGATTTGTTTTTAGAAGTTGGAAATGAGAGCAGCCTCATGATTCCTGCACATTGCTAAATATTGCCAGTTTCTGCTTAGTGCCACTTAAAGGACTTTAACAGGATAAACGTGTCTGCACTTTTACCTAAGAAGTCTTGCTAGTTGTTTAAGCTTTCTTCAGGGTTTCACCCAGAGGGAATAATGTAATACTGTTGTGGTTAGAGGAAACTCTTGTTGCTCCTGATTTCCAGAGGTGAGGTCTCTTTTAGGGCTGAGCATCGTGTTTTGCTGTGAGAGTCGTGGAACAGAAATAGCTAATTAGAGGGAATAAAGTTTGCTTGTTTTCATACAACACTGTTTTCTCAAAAACAAAAAGTTAAGCAAAGAATCCATTTTCTTTTAGATATTCCTCTTCGACAAGTTATAGCTGAAGAATGTGTTGCCTTCCTGTTAAACTGGTGTGAGAATGAGTATTTGACCATGCAGGTTCCATTACCTCTGGTTCAGACCAATCCTTACGTGAAGGTAATGAGTTGCTTAGTCTCAAAGCTTGCTCAGACTGTAATTGACTTTTTTCCTGTTGAAGTCTTTTGTGCTTTTCAAAGCAGGTACCCTTCTGCTCAAGAGTGTGGGGCTTTGTGGCTGTAATGAATTAAGTCTGAGGTAGGAGAAAGCAGGGCTAAGCAGCAGGTGTGTTTAGTGACAATGTTTTTGTGTAACATTGTGCCAGTTGCAGTACAGATTAACTGTTATAAGTGAAGTGAGTTCTAGAGAGCCAGTCTCTGTAAAGCTGTATTTTGTAGGTTAAAACTGGAGGATAGGTATTTTGTTGGGTAAAACTGTATTTTAGGTTTTCTGGAGCAAGTAGGGAAGCCAATGAAGGGAAAAACGGTCTGGTTAATTCCTGTCTTCCAGCTTCTTCATCAGTGTTCTCTGCTGCAAAGTTTAGTGATACTGCTTTGTAGTTTGTAACTTAAAATCAGTTGCTTAGCTGTTTTAAACACCACTAATTCCTTTGCTGCAGTCAATATGCAGAGAAACCGTAGTCACTGTATTTTTTTTCCTTGCATTGCATAGCTGGGCCAGTTGCTGGCTGCTACATGCAAAGAACTTCCAGGTCCCAAAGAGAGCAGACGCACAGCTAAAGACCTCTGGGAAGTTGTTGTACAAATCTGCAGTGTATCCAACCAGCACAAACGGGGGAATGATGGCAGAGTGAGTTTGATAAAACACAGGGAGTCTACACTGGGCATTATGTACAGGTATGTTTTTTCTAAAATTATTTTTAAAGATGGTTTGAATTCTGTGTTTGACTCCACGTTCCCGTCAAAAATTGTCTGAATTCCACTATCAGAGTGGTGGGAGCAGCTAAAGATCTCTGTGTAAACACCCTGTCCACTGTGGGAGTTGGGTATTAGTGGTGATGTGTTGGCTTTTATTTTTCAGAGGCAGAAAAGGAGTGTGTGGGATTCAGGTCACCATGCAGACACTGATGGATATAAACTTATGCTCCCATTATAACCAATGTAGATCTTCCAATAAAGTCAATGGCATCTGTAGGGCAGTTTAGCTGATGGGCTGGAGGTGTCTGCTTTGCCTCAAATAGAATTTTTTCTGAATCAGTTAAATGCTTGTATAACTGTTCTAAACATGTAGCTCACAACTCTACTTTGTTTCTGAGTCTAAACCTAATGTTACTCAGTTTTGAAATGAAGTTATGGTTCAGCTAAGCTCCTGGGAAGAGGAAGGAAGAAAATATTCTTGATCAGAGTCATTTCATTGTCAACCACCTGAGCACTGCCAGCCTTAGCCTGAACTGACTGAGTGATTCAAGATGCTCTGATTTGTCCTCTGTGTTCACAACCTATTCTGAAGTCGCAACCTGATTATGAGCTGCCTAATACAGTACATTTTGGAATGTATGATTATGTTGTACAGCTTTCTATGTTAAACACATGGAAAGGTGTCCCTGCCAAACTTTTGACTGTTTCTTTGCCGTCCTTGAGCCAGTCAGGTTACTGTGTGCCTCAGGGCCAGCTGCTTTTGCTTACGCTGCTGTGGGACGCGTGTAGGAGGGTACGTGCGTGCTGTAGGTTTCGTTTGTATGCTCTGGCAGGCAAAGGGAAGCAGTCAGGTGTACTCCAGGTTACTGAACCTCTTGTGACCCCTCTGGTTCAAACAGTAAAGTGCAGTGACTACCCTTTATTAGCTGTTTTTGTTACGGAAGGGAAGCAGTGAAACCTTTTCTAAACAGGCTGTGCTTGTCTGGATTGTCATATGGTGACGATGTCTGATGTGCATGACAAGGAAATCAATGTACATTATGAATGATCACTGTGTACTCTCTTTTGTAAGTCTATAGGTCATTATTGCAGTCCTAGCGTAGGGAATGACAGTACACTTCAATTGCTTTCCATTTTAGATTCAGTGGTTGATTTACTACAAAGCAGTTTTCTTTCATGCCTTTTTTAGCTCGATGGAATAACATACCCTTTATTTAAATGTTTTAAATGTAGAAGTAAAACTTGCTAACTGTATTAAAAGTGAATGAGTTGTTGAGTGTTTTCACTTATATACCCTGTGTTTGTAAACTTAGAGGTGAAGGGGTATTTTGGAAGATGGAGAATTTGCTCTACTGACTCTGTTTCTAGTGGTTGAAGTTTGCATTTGTTCTTTGTTGTGGATGATTACTTACATGGGTATTTGTGTCCCTAATTTAGGAGTGAATTGTTGTCCTTCATCAAAAAGCTTCGGGTAAGTCACAGTGGTGCTGAGAACGTGTTTGCAACTAGAACTTAGTTTTGATATAATGTTTTTCTGGACTTGTCCTGGTAAACTCCAGAAAATCTAACAGATATGGAGGTGTTCTGTATAGCTGAAAAACCTCTGAATTTGTTATACCTGGCATACAGCAGTGTGGAATAACTGGTAAAAAAAATTATCCTGAATTGTGACAGTGGATACCTGTTAACAGGGAGTATATTTTATTGCACCTGTCACAAAGCAAAGCATTCCTTTTGTAGGGAGAAGGAAGCTGCTAAATGCATTATACTAAGCAGCAGAAGTAAGGAGAAGGGAAATTGTTTAAAGCTTGTGGGTTTGTAAATGCATAGAAAGTTGTAGTATACCCAGCTTGAGTTTAAGGCTTAGGCAGTAGCTACAGAAACAACATAAAAGTGCATAAAGCCAAAGCAGAGTTTATACCCAAGGAGTTATTGGGAAAATCTGAAGTAATTAAAAACTTCCTATAGAAACTTTCTTACAGTATCCTTGCGTTGTAGGTCTCCTAACAAAATATTTCCCTATTTGAATAGGGAGTTGTAATGATGTCAGAACCTTTTACATAGTTTTAAAGCCTAGGGAAGAAAGTGGAGTTTGGTTGGTTCATGGGAATGCTCTTTTTTTTCCCCCTACAGGAACCACTGGTTTTAACCACAATATTGTCCTTGTTTGTCAAACTTCATAATGTTCGGGTTAGTATATATATTAAAAAAAATCTTTCTTGATTTTCTTGAAATGTTTCTTGCTGTAATTTCTCTTACCATCTATCTTTTGTTAGGAAGATATTGTGAATGATATTGCAGCAGAGCACATTTCCATCTGGCCTTCATCCATCCCCAAGTAAGATGATGATTAAAAATACAGTTTTCAAAATATGCATTTATGTAATGGGTTTGGTTCCAGTTCCTGTGTGTTGTGTGATTTCTGCCATGTAAGGGCATCACTGCCCCCATTCTGTCCATGGGAAGTTTGGTCTTCTTGCATGGATGGTTTTGCTCCTAATTTGATGTTCCTAATGGAGATGTGGGGAAGAAGAAAGAGAAGAAACTGAGGGGCATTTTGCTGTTTGCTCTAATAAGCTGTATGTAACTATATAATACTTTAATAGGAAATGGCTCATGGTTTTTGAGGTGTGTTCCAATAATAGCCAAAATATGAAGTGGCAAATGGTATATATCAATTTGTTCTGGCTGGATTGTGTTTCTCCAATGAAGTTTAGAGGCTCTGTGGAGGTGGAACCTCCTAATCTGGTTTAGATTCCATGTATGCACTGGAAAAAAATTACTCTTGTGAGAGTGTGTGGTGCATAGTGGGGTTAATTTGTCTGTAACTGGTCTGGTTGCACAGTCTCATTACTGATGTAAGCTTCAGTGTATACTGTAAGATCAAGCAGAAGAAAGGTGTTTTCATTGTTACCAGAATTCAGTAGGAAGGTGAAAAACCCACATATTTTTAAAAATGGAGATTCCATATAAACTTTTGGAAAGGCTGCCCAGTGTACCAAACCATTCCCAGCCTTTCTTGCTGAGTTGTTTCCATAGTTCTCCAGAGATTGCTGTCTCTGGCCATTCAAGCAGGTGTTCAGATGTTGTCTTCAAACTTCTTGAAACTGAACGTATCTGCACAGAATCTTTTCGTGGTGTCACCCACTTACGAAGTTCTGACTTCTTACCCAAGGCTGTGAAGGATATATTTGTTCTATCAGATTTACTGTGTTGGAACAAACCAACAGTAGCTTTAGTCAACACTAAATCTTTTCTGGAGTTATTTTTGCTTGGCACTTAATGCAAGGTGCTTTGGACTTCAACCAGATAGAAAATCAGATTAGTGGTTAAAAACCCCAAAGCAATCATTTAGGAATTATTTTTCTGTCTTCTTTCCTTTAGTCTTCAATCAGTGGACTTCGAAGCTGTAGCTGTTACAGTAAAAGAGCTGGTGAGCTATGCGTTGACTATCAATGCAAACAACCACTTCTGGTTAATTATTCAGGCAGATATTTATTTTGGTAAGTGAAACCAATGTCTGTTTTTAGCATGTGTGTAGGGGTACCTTGCTGCTCTGGGTTTTGCTTGACATAATCCTCCTTGTATTTTCTCTTATGAAAAATTAGTTTAAGGGACACATGAGGTTAAAATCTTCAGAGGTTATAGTGTAGGTGTGTTTGGGAGATTGTCTAAGCCCACAGAGAGACTGAGCTTCCAGTGGGTCATGCTGACTGCTTTTAGGGTAAGAGGAATTTTAACAGTTCACTTTCAATTTACTTTTCTAGTGTAGTTGGTTCTTGAGTGGTATAATTTTGGAAACCCCTGACAACTGAGTTTTATAAGTGAATGGAAATTTGTGAATAGTGGTTGCTTTTAGATTTGGAGATCAGCTTTGCTGGAGCAGAAAATGAGCACAGGGGAGAGGATCTGTATTTTATATAGAGAAGTCTCTAGCTTTGTAAAAGAGGAAGCATGAACTCCTAATCTGGTACTGGTTGTGATGGGAAGCACTTTCCTGTCACTCTGTCCTCACCTGCCACTTCCCCAGTATTTATTCTTGCTCCTCAGCTGGGAGCAGCCAGCAGAACTAGGACAATACAAACAGTTTCAGGTTCTGGGCACCATGACAAGGTACCCAGACCACACTAGGGCAGCAGTTGCCTGGGGAAAACTGCCCAGTCTGTGTGATACAATGCTCTGTTAAATTATTCCCCAGTCTAGAGTCAGTTCCTGGGGCTTGCTTATAGTCTGAGTAAATAGAGCAGAGAGGTGGGTGCAGAAGAATGAACTTATAAAGACAACCAGACAGGTAGGATACTGCCTGTTGTATGTGTTAGAGAAGGACATGGCTATAGCCAAACTCAAAGGTAGAGCAACATTTCTTCCACTTAAATTATCTGTTGAAACCACTTCAGTGAAATTCAGCTTTCAAGCCTGATTGTTCTTTTCCGGCCATAAAATAGTATTTTCTGTGCCTCTGGCATCTACTTGCCAGTGCTTTGGGCTATCACACCGTCAAGGTGCAAGTTCCTAAATCTCTTCTTGGACTGGAAGGGTGTCTGTGGTGTCCAGTATAAAATGAAGTGCCGAAATGCGAGTCTGTTGCTCCCAAGGGAGACCCATTTGTCTAGAAGATGCTTTATAATCCTTGGGATGTGAGGAGGGGTCTAATCCAGTGTTCAGTGCTGTCACCTTGTATATGGGGGAATGATTCAGGGTTATAGACTGGCAGTTTATTGCTTGTACAAAGTGCAGCAGCATCCCAGAAGGAGACGTTATGTAGGGAGCCTCAAATCTGGTACCTGAAAGAACAGTGGTTGGAGCACTCCTGGCGTGTGCCAGGTTGGTATTTCAGCAGCAATGTGGACAAGCCGCTCCTGCCACAGAGCCCCTGGAGGTCTTACCCTCAGTTCAGGAAGAGCTGGGAGTAGAATTGGTGTGAACCATGAGAGGCCTGTGGTGGCATCAGCTGTTCCTCTCACTGCACCAGCTAAACTCCTTTACTACCGGTGTGCGTGTAAGTTCACTGAAGGCAAACTTCTTTTCCACTCTTAGTGCTGATGGATTGAAGATCAACTACCAGAAAAAATTAAGATATTCTCAAAAGGCAGAACTTTGCCTGTGATACTCGTTTTCCTGATTATGTAGTTTCCCATCCATCCACTTTTACCACCTCCTGTGTGTCCATGCTTTTTAAATGATGGTACGCAAGTCACTTCCCCAGTAGAATTCAGTTATGAAATACACATATCTGATTAATTCTATAAAAAATTGATCTGAGTGCTAAGTAACTGCTGTATTTTTTAAGACCTTATTTTACTTTTTTTCCATGGCAGCAACAAATCAGTATTCAGCAGCCCTTCACTATTACCTACAGGCAGGAGCTGTATGCTCAGACTTCTTCAATAAGATGGTGCCACCAGATGTGTACACAGACCAGGTGAGTTAAAGTGGGATTTAGATTTACGAAAATCCCTGTTTGGATTTAGTCAGCATCCTGATTCTGCGTAGAGATAAAACTGTTCATCTCACACACATTCCTGTAGCCTCTGGGGTTTTATTGGTGCTTTCAGTGCTGGTATCACATGGATGGCGCCTGCTTGTTTCCAGCCATAGTGCTGGCATAGTGCTGGTCCCACCTGCCAGGCCTTCCCTGTGGGTGGCAGGACGTAAAGGTGAAGCTTTTTCCCAGACCAGGGCCTGGCTGCCTCACACAAACACGGGGTGCTGTTCCTCAGCACACGCTGACCCGTGGGACATCTCCGAAGTGATGAACACTCAGTTGAGCAGTGGATGTGCTCAAACCCAAGAGGTGTTAGGGAGCTTAGAAGAATGTAAATAGCTATTTAGCTGGTCTCTTGCATTAAAAAAAAAAAAAAAATCATCAAAATCATAAAAATTGCTGTTTGTGTTCCAAAACGAGCATTTCAGAACTTGTGTTTTTTGTTTTTAACCTTTCTGTAGGTGATAAAAAGAATGATCAAGTGCTGCTCTTTACTAAACTGTCACACGCAGGTGAGAGATGAAATGTGGTGTTAAGTAAAATATTTGTTAATATTTTGATGATAACAAGGGGGGAGAACTTTTTTAAAAAGAAAGACTAAATTCAACTTTCCTTGGAAGTGCAATCTGCAGTTGATTTCGTAGATTTCGTTGTTACCTTTGCTTCTAGAACACACAAAGGACTGAAATTACTGAGTAAATAAACTTATACTTGGAAATGTTCTAAAAAGTAGAAATAGTCTGAGTGTTTTGTCCTACTCTCCTCATATAATACAGATGGGTTTTTTAGAGAAACAGTACAGTATCTGTGGGGTGTTGTGGCTGGTGCTGTTCAGGGAGATCCTTCATTCTGCAAGAAGTAACAAAGCTTATATTAGGCTCTGATTTAAAAACTATTAAATGCATTTAGAAACCTAGAAGCCAAGTCAGTCCCTTTAGATCTGAGTAAATTCCTCTTAGCTATTGCTGCTGTTGATGTATCAGAATAAGTACTATTCAGATGCTCTGAATTTGTTTGCTGTGGAAACAAAGACTAGATGAGGTTGAGAAAGGCACTGGGATTAGTGAAGGTTTCAGTGTGGGGGAAATTCAGGCTGTCAGAATCACTGCGAGTCTTTCCTTACAGGTTGCTATTTTGTGCCAGTTCCTCAGAGAAGTTGACTATAAAACTGCGTTTAAGGCACTGCAGGAACAGAACAGGTAAATGTTACAGTGAAGTTTATAGATACATAAACCCAGAATATGAATGTGTCAGTTAACCTAACCTGCCTTGTCTTTCAGTCATGATGCCATGGATTCTTACTATGAATACATCTGGGATGTCACCATCTTGGAGTATTTGACATGTATCCTTTTGCTGGAATGCCACTCATACTGGATGTTCACGGCTGGAATGAGTCTGTTTCCTAAGTGATTTTTCTTGACTGGCCCTCAGATCTGCACCACAAAAGAGGCGAGACAGACAAGCGGCAGATAGCAGTAAGTTAAACCGGGCTGGTCAGGGTGTTGGGATTTTTTTAGTGTCTTGCCCTCCCTGATTAAAAAGAATTGCTACTTCCAGTTTAAATTTTGTCACACAGTTTTTTAGAGTCTGTGTGCTCATGTGAAGCTGTGCCTCTAAAGTTGTAGGGAAGGGTTGGCAGAGCACGTTAGAGAAATAAATCACCCATGGAACTAGTGCTGAAAATGCTTTGAAATGAAACAGCTTTACTGGAAGGCCTTTTGCTAATGGTGTCTCCTCTTTTGTTTCAAGATAAAAGCCATTGGCCAGACAGAGCTGAATGCCAGTAATCCTGAGGAAGTCCTACAGCTTGCTGCCCAGAGGAGGAAAAAGAAGTTTCTTCAAGCAATGGCAAAACTTTACTTCTAGGCTAATGCTGGAAGACTACTATAAAACATGTAAAAGTGAAAAAAAATCTTTCAAGACTTTATTATTTTTAAAAACACATTTAAATTTTTATACAACATTTACAGTCTCGTATCTTTCTTCTTAGAAATAGATGAAATCTTATAATAAACCCCTTATTTTTACAAACTGTACAGAAGGCTGGAAGCAACTTCAGCTAGTTCTACAATAGCTTGTTTGAAGAAGACATGCATTCAAGTTTGTCAAGTTGGTGTGAGTGTAATGTGGATGTGGGTGGCACCTGATGCTCTAGTGCAGCTTCAGGGGCTGCTCGGTGTCATGTCCCTGGATGTGAGGCACAGGTAGGAGCATCATGAAAGAGGGAGGACGGATACCCATCTGTCCCAGTACTGCCCTTCATCACAGAAGTGACTCAGAGGTAGTGAATATTCCAAGGAAAACACAGTAGTTAATGCTGTTTATAAAACACTGATAACTTACAGCTCCACAGTTTAAAATACTGTTCCTATGAGGGGAGTGGTTGTAGAGTACCTGCAGCTCACTTTGTTCCATACCTTCTCCAGTTCTCTGTACGTTCTTTCTTTTTGCAAGTTGGTGGCTGGGTCACATAGGACAGAACTCCTTCCTTCCAGGACTGTACTTCCAGTTATGGTTACTTCAGCAGCAGGTCCTTTGCTGATACTCTTACCTGAGGTCAGTGATAACATTAAAACTAAAGTTTTTGGCAGGCTTAAATGGCTGCCATAAATTTATCAGCCTCCTGTGGAGCTGGAATTTGATACAAGGCTGGCTACACTGTACTGCACCAGTGGAGTGGTTTCAGATATAAACTGCTCACCCCCAGGCCTCTGTAATACTGCACCTGAGCTGGGGGACTGAGGGGCACTGACCTCTGACCTTACCAAGAGAAGAAAAAGAACAAGTCACAAAGAGGTAATCGGTACAAACTGTCAATAACTTCTGCTGCACATCTAGCCCAAATTAAAGCAAGTGTGACATGTCAGCTGAGTGGACAAATTTTGCCACTAGGCCCTGTTAAAAAAGTTCTTGAAATTAATAAGTTAGGAATAGTGAGAAGTAACTAAGTCATGTCAGAATGGACCAAGGTGGTCCAGGCTCCTGTGACAGCAGCGTGGAATGCTCAGTTGAACCCTTTTTGTCAGGTCTCAAGGACGATGCTGGTCTCAATTTCCATCTGCTGCATCTTTTACTGCCAAAGTCTTGAACAGCAGTAAAGAACATGAGTCACCTTTAGTGTGGTCTTGTTCTGAAGCACCAAGTCCTGTTTCTGAATCTCTTAATGATGTTTGACTGTATTTCATTTCTTCTCTGTGCTTTTGGGAGGGGTTATTATCCCACCTGTCGACACGGGCGATAACTGCCCTGGGGCAGTGGACGCTGCTCCACTGTTCACTTCTTCCTGTGAGTGGGGGAAGAGGACACCAGTTAATACCCGTCACAAGGTCTGCTCTTCTCTATCACAGGTCATCAGCAGCACTACCTCACACCACTGGTACAATTCAAGTACTCCAGAGTTAGGGTACTGAGTAAAGCCAAGGTGACATCACACAACAAAGATCATTATCTTGGGAACACCTCTCCAGTACTGCCAATCCACTGCTCATGGCCTGGGAATGTTACAGTAAAACACACGCTGTTTACAGCATCAGTGGTGGTTGGGCACCTCTGACCACGCTGGCTGAGGGGAGCCAGGCCAGGTGTGAGCAGGGAGGAGGGATGGGTCGTGCACCCTCAGCTGTCTGAGCTGCACATCCACAGACCACCTACCAGCATGTCCAAGTAATTCGTGTGTGTCTGGATATTATGTCGATCTTCTGCTGCAACCTTCTTAAAGTTCTTAAGCTTCACCGGGTATTTTTTTGCCACGTTCACAAAAGGAACCATCCATTCTACACACTCTGAAATGTTTTCCCAATCTAAGCCTAGGGAGTAGAACACAGGAATATATTTAAACATTATGAAGGAGTTGCAGTGTTCCAAGATGTCCATAAGTTTAAAAACACAATAAATAATAGTGCAGATACAAATTCAGAGGCATCCTCCCAGAAACTGGCAGCATTTCCTTATCTTGTTACATGATAAGGGTAGTGGGTAAGGATGGTGAGCGCAGGTCGAAAGGTGTCTTGGTGCTTTCCAGGGAAGGCTGAAGCAACTTTCAGCTTCAATACAAGGTTTTGTGTTGAAATATATAAAACATATATATATATATATATATATACATATTTATTTTATATATATGTGTGTGTATATATATATGTATATGGTTTTATATATATATAAATATATATATTTTTTTATATATATAAAAACATACACTGGGTACTGCTGAGAGACATGACTGCTTGGAACTACATTTTAGGAGAAAAAGTAGCCAAATATATAGCTAATGATCCCCCAAATAACAGGAGATAATAGAGCGAGTATTCTCCCAAAAGCAGGAACAGTAAATTTGCTTGATTTCCATAGACTGAAGTTCTGAAGGGGTTTCCTTCTTTTTTTGAGTCTTTGTTACATCTGAAATGGTAGGAAGTAAAATTAGGGGGAAAAGAAACCCACAGAACAAACTATTAGTGTCCCTGTAGCTTTTGGTCTTTGGCAGCCTGGTAAACCAATACACTCTTAGCAACCTTTGGGCCTGTGATAGCTTCCAGAATTCCCTGCTCATAAAGGCCAAGCTTTAGAGTGGTGTCTTACCTGAAGCTTTCTTAACTATTTCAATTGAGGTATAGTGGCAGAGCGCTGCAGCAGCTAGTGTTCTGTACTGGAAATCCAAAGAATTCACATCCAGAATACACAGATCCAAAAGCTGAGGAAATGAAGAGTAACAAATTTTAACAGCTAATACTTTAGCATAATCCTGTCTCAGAGATGCCTATTATGCATACAGAGTCCTACAGTTTCTGCCCTGCAACAGGGCTGAGCTTCAGGAAAATACTTTCATAAATTTAACTACTACCTAAGTGTAGTGTTTACATCACTGAGCTACCCAGCTTCAGTAAGCCTCTCTGAAGTTGGGCACAATACATGCCCATACAAACTGAACCACAGCACTTTCAAAACAGACAAAACACTCCCCAGGCTGCCTTCTCAGCAATTACACAGAAACAGTGTTAGGGGCAACACAGTTAAAAACAGCCAACTTTCTGTAGGGTCCTAAATTATCCACCTTCCTATCAGAGCTGTTGCTGTTGTTTACAGAATGCTGCAGTGTACAATAATTAAAAAAAAATGGATGTTTGTTTTTCCAGTGTACAGAAAAGTTTTAGAATATGTGAGAAACAGGGGTGCTTGTTCTCAAAACTGAGCATGAACTTCAGTGGTAGAGTCAAAATTGCACATTCCTTAAAAAGTAACAGATGAGAGTAAACAAGGGAACACTTCCTTTCACGGCTTTTGAGGTGTAATGTTCAGGTTTTCTTGTCACCACTCGAAGAAGCATTTTCCAACAGTTTACTACCTACCTGAGCTATCTGGATGAATTTTTCCTGAGAATACTGAGGTAGCAGCACTTTAGGAACATCCTTCAAAGCATCCACTTGAAGATAGAGGTTCAGCCAGGAGACAATTGTGACTGGACAGAGTTCCCATTTTAAAGCCTGCAAATATTTACCAAACAGTTAAGTGCCTTAAACCACTTGAGGATAGTTTTGTGCTCTGACTTCTTCACATACCTCTACTTCAGAGATTATTGCGCAGATGGTTAAAAGACACTAATGATTATGTACAATTTCAAGTACACATAGTCACTTTAGATTGCATTCTCACTGCTTTTTGAACAGGGCTTGCTACAATCAGCACAAACATGTATCCCTGTGCCCTTGCAGTTGGATCTTGTGTATCTTCCCCATTCAGAAGCTAGGAAGGTGAAGAGTGTTTCCTCAAGCCTTCAGGCTAGCTGCCTGAACCTGTGGCTCATATCTGTTAAGGAAGAATAGATTTACAAAGAGTTCTGCGCTGGACGGATCCTTGCCAACATGAGGGGCACTGAGTAGTGTCAGGTCTTTGCCTCTAGAGAGGCCCCTGTTCCTGGACAGCAAGGGACCTTGGGAAGAGCAGTGCATGAGTGACAGCCTTCCAGCCTGCCCCACTAAAAGCCTTTATGTTCATACAAGTATGAGAAACCTGCTTGGCTTCTCACAGTCAGGGACTGTACCCCAGCCAGGGGCTTCAGAGGTCCACTGCATATACAACAGAAACAGACCTACTAAATGTGTTCCTTCTCTAAGCAAATAAGTGACATTAAAACACAAGGCTCAGCTGGGCAGTTTTCCAACCAGCACTTAAAAACACAGCAAAGTTATTACCTTTAACATAATAAGTTCCATTCTTACAATATCATCTTCACTGCAAGCACCATCAGTGACGTAAGCGAATTCCTGTATTTTAGGAGCGTAGATTTCCTTTAAAGGGAGGGAGGGGAGGGAAAATGAAGATTAGAATGTCTTAGGGTTCTAAGAAAGACTGAGAAGATACAGGCAAATACTTTTCAGTCCCTATCAACATGTTAACATTTCTTATGCTACAGTGTTTTTCTCATATATGAGGTGACCTGAAACCCACAGGATGAAGAGATAACATATAACCTACTTGTTTTTTAATATGTTGTAAAACACAGTGGACTTATAGCAACTCTTTTAGCTTTTGGGGAAATAAATGCTGACCAAGCAATCAGAATCCCCTTTCATTTATTCTCTTTCTACTCAGTCATTCCAACTGATGTGAAAACACGCACCATCCTAATCCTGGTACAGGACCCCGCTGTGCTAGGAATGGGTGGCACAGGTTACCTGCAATGTCAGTGCTGAGGCAGTCACATAGATGTAAAAAAAAAAAAAATTAAAAAGCTAGAAAAAGATGAGAGAAAATGTCACAACCAGCCACTCTAACTGGCAAAATCCATAGTGTAGAGGTGGTTAACAATGCAATTTGCCAACCCGGTCATGCCAGTTGGGACCAAGTGTTAGTAAAAGAGAGCGTGCCAGCAAAACTCCTCCTCCGCCAGCTGGCTCCACGGTCACTCTACAGCCCCATCCACTTCCTTAGGACAGGTAGCACACAGCCTTGGCATTGGGAACAACAGTGAGATCTGGGGGTTCCCAGTATAAAAACATAATACCCCAAGTGTTCCTCTCAGCCTGGCCTACCATGCACTACACAAAAATGTGCTCTTAGCTCGCAGTTGTAGCACACAATGTAACTTGTCACCACTCTTGCACTTAAAAGACTAAAACTCCACTAAATGGGTTTATAAGGGTATCAGCCTGATGTACAGGCAGTTTGAGACTTAGGCTTGGTTTTGTTCAAGTCCCACACCCATTCCTGAGATTGTTTGCCAACTGCTGTATATTTGAAAAAAGGCAAGACAAAACAAAATAAAGCTACCTCTAGCACGTTTGCATGCCTTTTAAGTTTATGTGATCTCCTTCCCTGCTAGTGAGGAAAGGGAGGACAAAGACTACACTCCAAGACACTGACATATGCACAGCCAAAGGAAGACTAAAAAATTTCCCCTTCTCATCCTCAGTATTGTACCTACCCCATCAAGTTCAAAAGATTCAGACAGAAGAAATAAATGTTATCACTGTCCTTTCAGTTACTCCAGATTCAATAGCCTCCCTGTAAGAGAGGTTCTTACCTCAAGTTTGGAGGCAATGAATAATGAGGTAATTCCTATGAGCTGAAGCATGCTCTTGTTAATGTTCTTCTGTGTCAACATGAATCTATCAAAAAAGTCTTGAGCTAGGTAGAAGGTTTCCCGGTGGAGTGCATACACCTCACACACCTAAGAGAGAGAGGAACATCCAGTTCAGTATGCTGTTATAAAACTCTGTGTACATACACTCCAGTATTCAAGCTTTAAAAGAAAAAGGCAATGTGCACTATTTCATCTTTTGCACACACAAACCATTGCATACCTCAGTGTGGTGGCATGCTACAGTGGTTAGTACGGGGTTGGAAAAGGTATTTCCATACTAACATACTTTCAAAGAATACTTTTTCCAATTTAAATAGCAATCATTTTTCCTAAAAATGCATACAGTTTTTCACTCAAAGCCTTGTTGAGGGAAAAAACACTAATTAGTTAGATTACAAATACTAAGGGCTCAAAACTCAAGTTGAAGTCAGCGAGCAAATCTTCCGTGTATTCCCAGTGGGTCTGTCCCAGGGTAGAACTACTAAAAAAATTGAAATCTTTGGCTCTACAGCAAATGAGCCTGGAAGCTGCTGCTGGAGGGGCCTCTGCTGGCAGGCCAGGAGCGCTGCCTGCAGCCCCTCGGGCTCCCTGACAGCCTCACTAAGCAGGAACAAAACTGTGAGAGCGGCCATCTGCTCCATCCCAGCGCGGGTTTCCCTGGCAGCGAGAACTTTTAATACTCGCATTGTATCAAAGTGTTTCAAATGCCAGTTCAACAAAAAAAGGAAAGGAGACTGCCCAGGCCTCGAGATCTTAGGGGGAGCTCTACTTTTTTATGTAAATCTAATTGAATTTGGGTGGGACTACCACAACTGCAGCTTATCTGCAACTCTATATCCCTTCCACAAACTAGAAAACAGATATCTGTAAATTACTTACAATCTACATGCAGTAAAGAACAGGAAAGAATATCCATGAAATAGATCCTAAGTGCTTCATTATTTTACTTGGATATTTCCCAAGATAAGGTTGGAGGTTCATTTGCAAATTAAAACCCTTCCTGATCACCAAAAATTCAACTGGTTAGCAGAAATAGCATAGCCCATTCTTTTAGACCTCATATAATATTTGCCAATTGATGTGCTACTCTGACATTATTAGCTACTGCTCCAAAGAAGATTCAGAACCACAGCTGTGGTTCTGAATAAATGGCACTGTTACTGTGAAAGTGTATTGCTCAAACTTGTTGACATTCTTGTTTGGAAACTGGATGATTTCCTAAGAGTTCAAGACTTCAAAAAAAGTGCAACAAACCAAATTAATGGTGGTATGTAAATTACACTTTAAAGAAAGTAGAAGCATGCAACAGGAATAGTTTTTTTTTAAAATAAATCTTTCCTTTTTCTTGAAATTCCCTGCTCTTAGTTCTGGCTGCTCCACCAAGACAGCAAGAGTGCCACTGTAACATCTGCTTCCTTGGAATACTTGAAATGGAGTTGATGATCCTGCAAGGTCCCTTCTACTGATGGGCAAGGATTGCATGAGGCTAAGATTGCCTTTGGCAGCGGTGATTGAATCTGCTTAATATAAAGCTCTTGGAAACACCTCCAAAACATAACTTTCTATTTACAGCACTGATATTCCTTCACATAGGCTGCCAAGATGGAGAGCTTTTATTGGACAACTGGAATAGTCTAAAGTAAACCAACTGGACCAGAATATGTATCTGATTTATTTGTGGACCTTTCACATAGGGATCTGCCTGTATCAAGGACCTTTAGCTGCCAGCCCCTGCTGCAGCTCTCTTCTTTCTTCTGCTCTCTTCGTATCACAGAATTAAAAATTCCCCATGAAGTCAGTAAACAGCATCAGGGGCTGATATTCAAGAGTTCTTGACAGGGACAGAGTGATAACTCAAGTCCTTGATACAGATGTCTCACAGCTCAGATACAGTCTAACATGTAAAGTTAGAGTTCCAGACCTGGTCTGTTTGTAGCAATTTCACTACAAGTCTCAAAATTAGATTTCTCTCTGTTGCAAGAAGTAGTATGGCAAGAGCAAAAGTTAAGTCCTATTGCTCACTGTCCTGTGTGGAACATTCAGTGTCTCATGCCAGGAAAGGCCTGGATGTAGCTCAACCAAGGGGATCAGAAGCAGTTGCTGGTTCTGTTGCAAAACAGTTTTGCCATTTTTCCATAACAGGACGTGTTGCTATTAGACGTTCATGTAAAAGCTGTGCTTCTACCTGCCTACTTCACAGGCACAACAGACAGCAAAGTAACTAAAAGAACACACCTCCAAGAGCCAGTCCAACAGTATCGATCTCATGTGAGGCTGCAGACTGGAATGTAGTGATGTGAAGTGTTTGCAGTGAGCATATCTGTTCTCCTTCATCAGGATGTTCAGCCAGATATCTTTGGAGTTTCCCCAGCTACGGAATAAAGTTACACAAAGCATTATTGAGTATATATGCAGCTCACAAAAGGAGACTAAACCCACTACTTATTGTTTACAGACATTCAGAGACAAAAAGAAAAATTCTACATACTACAAGATCCTTATGGTAATTGAAAAACTGCAGGTATACTTGGGACATTTTATATCACCACAACAGCAGCCTGCCAAGATCATCAGCAAGTCCAGTTCTATAAAACAGACATTAAAACTGAACATGTGCCTCCCCAAGTTGCACATGAAGGCAGTTTCCTATTTTGCCTAGTTGAGCTGCTGTTCAAAGAGCGAGATAAAACCAAACCCTCCCCCATAAAAAAAGACAACACTCCCCCTCTCCAAGAAACACAAGACATACATGAAGTTGGTTGAGCTTAGTTTGAGAAAAACATTTACAGATGCTGTTTAAAAGTCACTCATCCATCCCTTTACTGCCTAGTCTACTTCAAGGCTCAGAAGCAGGCTACTGAGAGGAAAATTGAGTTTCTGTTTACTGCTGACTTATAATTTATTAGCACTTCAGTCTACTTGAGAAGATGATACCTATGTCATCAACATAGCTTCTTTGTAATTGTTATTAATTGATATGGGCTTTTTCTTAGGTGTGCTTCTCATGCTGCAGGTACTAAGAGGCACAGCATGCTAACCAATGAAATTAGGATTTCCTACTGAAATTTTTGGAGTTTTATATTTACCTTTCCCAAACCAGAAGCAGAGAGACAGAGCTGACCACTGGTAATGCCTACAAATTCTAAACCAGATCAGTTTCATTCTGCTGCCATTGTAAGTTAAAAGTTAGAGAGAGACTTGTTTGTTTAATGCACAAGTCCCATGGTTTAAGCAAGCAAGCACTGAGGAATCAATTATGATCTTCCTACAGCAATTAGGGAAGCATGAAGAAGTCAGGAAAAGTAAATTATCCTTTATTCAGCTAATCAGAGAGGATGGAGGTCAGCTTTACCAGATGCTTATCAACAAGATGATTAAACACTTTGCATAGCATTCTGTATCTGAACATGTCTTTTGAGGCAAAACATCACCAGACAGCACTTCCCAGTTCTTACCAAGTTTTGGCCAGAAGGAAAAAAACCAAGGTGTATCTAGAAAGGTTCTCCTAAAGTAATGCTTCACATTCTGCTTCTTTTTCATCTCAGCAGAAGTTTTCCCTAATGCATTGCAGTAAATTTACCACCTCTTTCACTAAACCCCAGGCTGACACAAACAGCAGCTGATACTCATCTAACACACCTGAATGTCTAAGAAATTCTAAAACTGAAAAGTATGATTTAGTCATATAATCTTACCCCTCTCCAGAAGGGAAGCCTTCTAGAATTGACTGCACTAAGCATACTGCACTGCACTAGCAAGTTACCTGTGATACTGCCACAAGTTTATTTGAACATTTTGAAGTTCTTAATGATAATTTTGCTTCATATTTTTTGGTCACTCAGTTCTAATAGTACTGAAAGAAGTTTAGTTCTTAACCGCTTGGAGTCTCCAGTGTTAAGTTATAAAAGGACAGCTTTGAAAGGTGAAAATTATCTGTCTGGTAAGATAAGATCAGGAAAAAAACAAAAAAACAAAAAACAAACAACCACCACCCAAACATCAACAACTGCTCCATCTGGTAAACTTACTTGAGTTCTGGCAAAGGTGATGGATTTATGAAGAGGTTACTGAACCTGTACTTTTTGAACCTTGAGAAGTCAGTGGTCACTGATTCTTTGTGAGGTGTTTCAATAATTATGCAAGGCGAGATGCCTCCTGTTATCGTAGGCGGCCAACAACTCTGCAAAACAAAGAAGGTATCTTTAAAATGCAGGGTTTACTGTGAGAGTAAGAAAGTCATGAAGCAGGTTACAGTAACAACAATTTATGTAATGTACGTTAGTCTTTTTGAATCTCAGCATCTATTCAAGCACTGAAACCAAGAAAGACAAATCAAACGCCAATAAAACCTTTCATTGTAAAGAGGGAACATGTATAAATGGATTTGATGGATTTGGGGAACTCAGCTTTGACAGAGACAACCGCCTTTAGTTTATGAACCCACAAGTAACCTATTTGTTACCTGAGTTGCTCAGTTACAGTACAAAAGACAAAGATACTCATTGGTACGAAAACACAAGACTGGAGGTTGCTAGTCCTATCTACTTATCTACTCAGAGGGAAAAGAGAGGGTGGAGGTTCTACTGTCTCTCAGTGGAAATTGAGCAACTTGTTATCTTCCAACTAAGTGCTCCAGAGAGGAACCACCCATCTCAGCTCCAGAGCCAGATACCCACTAAGCAAGCAGCAGCTGTTAATATCTCTCAGCTTGCCAATGCCAAATATGGGATGCAGTGACTCAAAAGGAAAGAAGTGCAAAGGTATTCATGCAGAAAGCCTCAGAGGAGGAATTCTAGATTACTGTAGTTAACTATAACTTGTTTCACTAATGCTTATTTGGCTCTACATGACCAACACAAGTAAGGAGATATCAAATCCAAGGAGCACATGCTGACAGCCTTCAAAATGGTGACACAGAACTTTAATTGCTCGGTGTGGAGTTGGGGGAGAAATGCCATTCATGCAGAATGGCAACAACAGCCCCTGAACACACAAACTTTTCCTATATAGTTGACTTGCAAGGCAAACTACACAGGATTCCCTTAGTATATCTAAACCTCTTTATAGCCAGACTTCAGTATCCCAAGGCTAAAGTTACATATTCCAGCAGAACTGATCCAGATAAGGTGCAGCCCAGAGAAAAGGGAAGTCCTGCTCTTCCTTCTCTCCTATAGTACTCACTGCCCAAGTCCACCCCTTCCTTCTGTGGTCAGCTTTGATGCTTGTCAGACCCTCTGCTGGGCTGAATGAACTCACTAACCTGGCAAAACATTAACTGAACCTGCATACTGCTTCATTCAAAGAGAACCAAAAATAGAGCAAGGCAGGGGATGGAGTGCATGGCCAGCTATCCAGGAAGGAGATGGGAAAGCAGGATTTCCCCCTTAAAGCAAAGGTAAGCTGTGACACAGTTTCACTCCAAGTACAGCTGATATACTTGCACAGCATTTTTTCCTACTCAAGGTTTACAAAGACAGCCCCACAATCAGTAGAGTTTCACTTCACCATAGCTGTTAAGTCTCCTTTACTTTACAGACAGAAAAACGGCAAACAAGATTGCTTGCAAAAGAACCTCGTATTATTTTACTAATCAGCTTTAAAACAAATGGCTTTAAAGCCCCTCACTTGTTTTAAGAGTAGCCTGTTAGTGATTCCTAAACTGATTTAAATAATCAAAAGAACTGTTAAATGAAAATAAAGACAGCCTGCCTGGTTATGAGACTTAACTAAATGGCCGTGAAACCACACCTAAAGTTAAAACAAGTGCAGTGATCTTGTTTAGACTTGCCCCTCGGCCTTACCTGCTCTGCATACGGAATTGTTCTGAAATATCTGAATTTATTCTCTTTTTTATGCCTAACCTACTCTGCAGTGGTTTTTACATTGAAGGATCCTTTATCTGCAACAGAGTCATATGTAAAAAAGGCAAGAACACATAAAGATGTGCTAAGCTCCCATAGCTTTTAATATCTGAAGATACAAACTTTCGCTATTCAATACTTTCTAGTGTGGAATGCATGATTTCACACCCACCAACATAAACCAGATGGAGTCCCTCACCTAGTCTGAAGTGGTATTCAGGATTGAATTACCTTAATCTCATATTGATGTTTTTTAGCAATTTTTCCATCTTCTCTTTTCTTAATCTCCTGCTGAGAAGAGATATACACGTCAATACATTGACAGTGAGCAGCACACCCACCTCTAGAGCCCAGGCAAACTCTTGCTACCCCATCCCACTTTATAACTTGGCAGAGTAAAGACTCTCCCACCCAAATGCACTGGAGAATTTTCAGTATTATTAAACTTTTCAAGTTGCCCAAAGTGGTCACCTCTGCTGTTCTCCTTTTTCTGGTCTGGAGATATTCTAGTGTTTGCAGTTCTTGTGGAGACTCTTCTTGACAGGACAGTGGCTGCTGCTGCTTGGCTTGCAAACGGCTACTGCAAAAAGCAAAAAGACATTAGACATTAGGAGAGCAGCAGTTGCTGGATGAGTGCAGATGATACTGGCACGACATGAAGAGCTTACCTGCGTCTTGACATCTTCTTTGGGTTTTAAGATCTCTACCTGGATCAAAGGAATAAGATAAGCTCAGTTAGCGTATCATCACAAAACTAAGACCAAGTTCCCCGCTTTGCATCACGAACTCAGCACAAAAAGCAGCATGGTTTACACAGCTCAAACAGAAGAGCACAAAGTACTCTACTGACCTGAGGAATGCCTGAGCAGAGCATGACTGCGGTATATAAGCACACACATGTCCTGCTGCAGGGTGCCCAGGTGTGCCAGCGGCCAGTGTGGCTCAGGCTAGATGGGGGTGTGCAGGAAGTTGTAAAGGGACATTTCCCACACAAGAAGATGTGGCGAGTCCACGGGGCTGCGACCCCCTCCACTCCTCCCCACCCTCCATTCCAGGCACCCCCACAGACACGGGTTTTGCTGGTGCTGCCGCTCCCCCGGGTCGATGCCCCCCACACCTGCCGGGACGGCGGTGCCGCGCTGGGCCGGGCGCCGCCCGCGCTCCCGCCGCGCCGGTTCCGCGCCAATTTCCAGCGAGCGGGGAGGCGGCGGCGGCCTGTGCCGGGGTCAGGCTGGGCGGGGGCACCGCCGCTCTGCTGCGCTCCCCCTCCCGCGGGGCCGATCCAGCACCCACCCGCTCCTGAGGGTGCTGAGGAGACGCGTGAGGGGACACGGGCACCGCCCCGCCCCCCGCGCTCCCGCCTGGCTGCGAGCGCGGCTCCCTCCAAAACCTGAGGGGGAAGGAAGGGGCTGCCGGGACGGCGCCTCACACGCGGGACACCCACCCCCTGCCAGGACACCCCTCACAGGGACCCCCCGAGGCGGGAACCGGGGCTGTGAGGGGATGTCCCCAAGGGCACCCCACTCCCAGGGCCGGGGCGGGGATGCGGGACCGGCGGGGTGCAGCGCGGGCGGGCGGGCGGTCGGGGTCAGCCCGCCAAGCGGCTCGGCCGGCATCCCCGCCCCCAGCGCGCCCGGCTCCCTCCAAAACCGGGCAGCCCGCCCCCCGCAGGGCTCTCCGAGGAGGGGTGGGGGGGCAGCCGATGGCGGGATCC
>NW_020955450.1:231178-261588 GCF_003031625.1 Empidonax traillii
TGTCCCGCACACCGCCCCGCCGGGAGGCTGTCAGCCCGCACCGGCACCGGCCTGCTGTCCCGCACACCGCCCCGCCGGGAGGCTGTCAGCCCGCACCGGCACCGGCCTGCTGTCCCGCACACCGCCCCGCCGGGAGGCTGTCAGCCCGCACCGGCACCGGCCTGCTGTCCCGCACACCGCCCCGCCGGGCGGCTGTCAGCCGGCACCGCCCTCCTGCCCCGCACACCGCCCTCCTGCCCCGCAAACAGCCCCGCCGGGCTACTGTCAGCCCGCACCGGCCTGCTGCCCCCCTCCGCTGCTGGGGAACCCGCACCCCGACACCCGCCGGCTGTCACATCCCACCGCACGCGGGTGCCCTGAAGAGCAGGCTCAGGGGTGGCCTCGTCACTTTCCTCAACTCCCTGAGAGGAGGGTGTAGCCAAGTGGGGGTCGGGCTCTTCTCCCACCCAACTGGCAACAGGACAAGAGGACACGGTCTTAAGCTGCACAAGGGGAGGTTCTGGTTGGACATTAGGAAAAATTTCTTCACAGAAGGGGTAATTATACACTGGAATGGGCTGCCCAGGGTGGAGTCACTGTCCAACAGAGGTGTTTGAGGAAAGACTGGATGTGGCACTTAGTGGCACGGTCTAGCTGACATGGTGGTGTTCAGTCAGAGGTTGGACTCAATTATCTCAGATCTCTTTTCCAACCTGATTGATTCTATAATTCTGTGACTCTTTGAAGGGTAGCCTTCACCCCACTCTGCTCCCAGGGGCCTGGGTTCTGCCCCCATGGCCCTGGACCTTCTTGTCCAAAACATTTTCCCAGGGTCCCTTCTCTCCCCTTCCTATTTTTGCACTGTGTTTCACCACAGTGAAATTCATCCTGGCAGAACACAGGCCTCCCCTGAACACAGCTTCCATGGTCTCCTATGGACAAACTCTATCCCCCGCCCAGCAGCTTTCCACAGCTGCCAGCCAGGCCCACCACTGCACCTTGGGGTCCCACCTAGCCCCAAGTCTGCAGTACCCACTGCAGGAGCACCCTCCCTGCAATGCCCTTCTCCCCTTCCAATGCTGGAACTTACCCTCAGTGCCAGGTATGCCTTTCAGTCACTGCTAACATCACTCACGAGTTGCATGGAGTTTTTGTAACAAATATCCTAAACAAGAAAAAAAAAATCCATACTACCCCAAAAGCAACCAAACCCCACAGCACCATATGCTTAGCAATGCTTCAAGCACCCATTTTTCTTTAAAACACCCAGGGTAGGGCTCCTGCAGCCATTTTGCTGGTGAGGAAGAACTGGTACCTTCTCGCAGTGCAGAGCACACGTGCTGCAAAACAGCGCGAAGAGAAGCCGCAGCTGCCTTCAGGTAAATCCACATTTTCATCATCTTTTTTTCACTTCCACTTTTTCTTTTCCCAAGTGTAACACTATTAAAGAGTAAACATAGTTTTCACCTCCAGATACATATTATAGTAATTAAACACAATAACCAGGTCTTATTTTCGTGTAACTTTGCCATTTTAAAAGGTAAGAGAAGAGGATGGATGCCTCTTTAGTGGGTATAAGCGTAAAAGAGAGAAGATTTTTTTTTTTTTTAAGCCTCTGGAAGTACACTGCAACTACTGAACAGTATTTGTGCTGGGATCTGGCAAGTCCTTCTGGATTAGTCTAGTGGTTTGGTTGGGTTTTTTTCCCCCTAATTATCACTTCTAGATATATTCCAGAGAAGGTGTAAAGGCCTTCCTTACAAGTTAGCTGATGTCGGTTTCCCTGGTTATCCTTTTATGGATCTATTTCAAGGAGCTTGGATCGACCAAGGATCTATAAAGCACAAATCTGAAGCCATGCGGATCAATCCACTTACTGAGTGTGCTCAGTACTTCTTTTCTCCCAGAGCAGTATTCTTGGGAGCTTTGTTGTTCCCAAGAGAATGAGCAGTATTTAATTACAACATTTGCACACAGCTCCATTGTGATCTGTTTTCAAGCAAGACATGATCCAGTTTAATATGCATTAAGTAATATTTTTAAGACCTGACAAGATTGATTTATTTTGTGGTTTGTTTTTTTTTTTTTTTCAGTCTGTTGGGATGATCGAGTCCAACTCCTGGTGCTGCACAGAACACCCCGAGAGTCACACCATGTGCCTGAGAGTGTTGTCCAGAAGTTTCTTGAATGCTATCAGACTTGGTGCTGGAACCACTGCCCTGGAGAGCCTGTTCCAGTGCTCAGCCATCCTCTAGTGGAAAACATTTTTATGATATCTGACCTAAACCTCCCCTGACTCAGCT
Organism: Empidonax traillii; assembly: GCF_003031625.1. NCBI lineage: Eukaryota > Metazoa > Chordata > Aves > Passeriformes > Tyrannidae > Empidonax > Empidonax traillii. The sequence continues at coordinate 233,461 of NW_020955450.1, forward strand.
TCATGCCATTTACTCAAATCCTATCACTGGTCACAAGAGTGAAGAGATTGGTACTCGTCCCTCTGCTTCTCCTCGTGAGGATGTTGAAAATCACAAACAGGTCTCCTCTCAGTCTCCTGTTCTCCAGGCTGAACAAATCAAGTGGCTTCAGCTGCTCCTCATATGGCTTTCCCTCCAGACCCTTCACCATCCCTGTGGCCCTCCTTTGGATGCTCTCTAATAGCTTAATGTCTATTTTATATTGTGGTGCCCAAAACTGTACACAGTATTCAAGGTAAGGCCACACCAGTGCAGAGCAGAGCAGAGCAGAGCAGGACAGTCACCTCCTTTGACTGGCTGGTGATGCTGTGCTTAATTCATCTAAGGACACGGTTAGCCCTCCTGGCTGCCTGGGCACTGCTGACTCATATGCAACTTGCCATCAATCAGGACCTCCAGGTCCCTTTCCCCAGCACAGCTCTCCAGCATCTCATTCCACTATCTGTAGGTACATGCCAGGTTGTCCCTTCCCAGGTACAGAATTGTACAGCACTTGCCCTTGCTAAACTCCATAGGGTTGGTGATTGCCCATCTCTATTTTGTCAAGGTCTCTGCAGGGCCTCTCTGCCCTCAAGGGAGTCAACAGCTTCTCCAGATTTAGTGGCATTTGCAAACTTACTTAGTATCCCTTTGAGTCCTGCATCCAGGTCATTAATGAAGATGTTGACCATCCAGCCATGTCAACCAGCACCCCCAGGTCCTTTTCCTCCTGGCAGCTTTCCAGCCACTCTTCCTCCAGCCTGTAGCGCTGCATGGAGTTGTTGTGACTCAAGAGAAGGACCAGCTTTTCACCTTATCAAACCTCATACCATTTGCCTTAGCCCATGAATCATTCCTCAGACTCACACCACAGACAGAAGAACTAGAGCTGAAATTCACTGTTAGGAGCAGACAAGGGGATACCTCTGCCCATATCAGTCCCCCCATCTTAATCTCATCTTCTTTATTCACCTTGCAAAAATTGACAGCTGTTGGCCAATACCCACAAACCCCCAAAGCCTGAGGCCTCCCTTCTCTTTCCCACCTCTCTCTGCTGCTACAAATTCTCTACAGAACCCTATTTCAGGGAATCTGCAATTCTTTTAGCACTCAGACTTATTTCTGGACAAAGTGATATTTTTTATTATGCTGTCTAACTAGGTCATCTTGCTTGGACACAACAATTTGAAGTCTATACAGGAGAAATATAGATTTATGGCACAGACCATGTCTGCAAGTTGAGATCTGAAGCCTGCCTCTGGCCACTAGCCTAGTTTTGTTACTCTTATCTGTTTTGGCTTGTTTGGTTTTTTTTGGTTGGTTTTTTTTTTGTTTTGTTTTGTTTGTTTGTTTTGTTTTGTTTTGTTTGTTGTTGTTGTTGTTTGGTTGGTTGTGGGTTTTTTGTTTGTTTTGTTTTGGTTTTTTCCTGGTGTTTTTTTATTCCTGTTTGTTTTGGTTTTTTTGATTGGTTGGTTTTTTGTTTGTTTTTTTGTGTTTTGCTATTTTTCATTTTGTTTATCTTGCTTATGAAGTTATAGTACAGTTATCTGCCTCATTAAGGTATTTGAGTGTTCAAATATCATTCTGTCCACAAAACTTTTGAACCAGTCAAGAGATGAGCTTTTGAAGTATTATATATATTATACAGCAGTAATTCCAGGACAGTATTTTCATAAAGAAAAAGGCTAGCTGAGAAAAAAAAAATGTCATACACATCCTGTTAAGTCTTAGTTCAGTTTCATTTACTCTAAGACTGATATATTATGACCACGTTCTGGGAACAACAGTGCCACAACAACAGCCACTATGGGAACAGCAGCACCAGCATATTCTTTTGATGAATCATTTCTACATGTGTCAAAAAGCCTGAACCTCCCTTGCAAGTATCATGCAATAAAAGAAGTCACAACATTTTATGGTTATAAACATGCACCAGAAGTCAATGAGACAAAGAAAGCAGATACTGAACAACTTGATGAGGAGGAAGAGTTGCTTCTTAAGTGTTAAATGTCAGAGAGAACCATAATTACTGTTTTATCTTCATCAAAGGCATGCAAGAATTGATATAAACAGGAAAGCTAGAATGTGAAGTGAGAACTTAAGTCAATAGAGTTACATTGATATGACCCTTTATACGAACATTTTTGTCTTGGCACAGAGAAGTTTTGAAAATCACTAGTTCACGGTGTGTTGGAGAGTGTCCAAGCTAAATTTAAAAAGCTGCATTAGGTCTGAACTAAGCACCCTCAAGAGGAACAGTATAAACTTAGTTGTGTTAGGTTATCTGCATGGATACAGTTAAACAAGCATAATTGATCAAACTTTCTTCTGCAGAATACTGTACAGCTCTTAGCACAGCCTTGGGATTTTGATAAATGTACAGGACAAAATCTCTGTTTGAAAAGGAAAGATTTTACTCATTGCTTACTCTGGGAAGATGGGTGCTTTGTTGTACAAATTCCTTTTCACTGCTCTCAGTTAAATAGATCATTTTGTCACCCAGTTTGTTCGGTGCGTGAGGATCAAGTTAGGAACAGCCTACAACAACTGAGCCCATACAAATCCATGGAGGCAGAAGCCTGTATCCAACATGCTGAGAGAGCTGGCTGATGTCCTTGCAAGGCCACTCTCCATGATTTTTGGAAAGCCTCAGATATCAAGGATCCCTGATGATTAGAGGAAAAAAACCTATTCACATTCAGTTTCAGAAAAAGCCCGAATAACAACTTGGAGATCACTGAGCTTATTTCTTACATTCAAATGGAATTTCCTGTATTTCAACTTGAATCCATTGCTATTTGTCAGGCACCACTACAGTAGAGCCTGGCTCTGTTGTCTTTTACACCCCATCAGGTTATACACCTTGACAAGATCCCCTAAGACTTTTCCAGCCTAAACCCTAGCTCTCATCCTCTCCCCCTTATTTCAGTCTTCTTCAATCCTATTATCATCTCCTTGGCCTCTTGCTGGATACTCTCTATTATGTCCATGTCTCTCTTGTACTGGGGATCTCAGCACTGGACATGGCCTTCAGATTTGTCTCACCAGCTCAGGGTGGAACAGCAGGATCACCTCCCTCCACCTGATGGCAACACACAGCCTGATGCAGCCCAGGAATCTGAGTTTTCAAGGCCACGAGGGTGCACTGCTGGCTCATGCTCAACTTGGTGTTCACTGGGACCCTCAGGGGCTTTTCTGCAAACATGCTTTTCAACCATTTGACTTGGTGCCTGGGGTTATTATTGCTCCAGGTAGAAGACTCCATATTTCCCCTTGTTGAACTGCACAAGGCTCCTATGAGCCCATTTCTCCAGTTTGTTAAGATCCTTCTGAATGGCAGCGCAGCCCTTCAGTGCATAAACAACTCTGTCCCATGAGCCAGGTCCTTAAGAAGGTTTTTAATATGTAAGAACCTGTACTGAGAGGGAGCGCCAGTGAAAAAAAAGCTTCAGCTAGGCTTCATACCACTGATCACAACTTTGAGCCAGCCCTCAACACACCTGCTCACCATCTACTTTACAGTACATAACTCATCAGTTTGGGAGGATATTATGAAAGACAGTGTTAAAAGCCTTGCTAAAGTCAAGATAAACAACATCCACTGCTCTCCCCTCATCCACTGAGCCAGTCATCTAACTGTGAAGGCTGTCAGGTTGCCAGGCATGCCTTCCCCTTCCCTAACTCTATTCTCACTACTACTAATTATCTTATAGTTCATGTTTGGTTTCCAGCACTATTTGCTCCAGTACCTGCCCAGAGATCAAGGTAAGAAATGCTTGAAGAGGTGGGCCATACACAGATCTATGGCACACATCCATGACTGCTGAAGGAGCTGGTTGATGTCATTGTGAAGCTGTTCTTAATTTTCTAAAAGGTTATAGCAACGGACACGATTCCTGAGTGATGGAAGAAAACAAGTGTCCTTCCTATCTTAAAGACAGACAAGAAGAATAGGGGAATCTACAACACAGCCTTACCTTGATCTTACCTTCTCATCCAAGGGTAATTCTTCCTTGCTGTAGCATTTTCTACTGGCTTCAGGGGCCTACAGTCCCAAAGGCCGGTCTTACCACTTGAGACCAAGGCAAAGAATACATGAAGTACCTCAGCCTTCTCCATGTCCTTTGTCATGGGGATTCCCATCCTGCTTAGCAGCAGGCCCACTCTTCCTCTGATCTTCCTTTTGCAGCTGCAAGACCTGTTGTCCTCCATATCCTTTGCCAGGTTCAGCTAGGTGGGTTTGCTTTGGCTTCCCTAGTCCCACCCCTGGACACTTCCACAAGATCTCTACATCCCTCACAAGTTACCCGTACCAGCAGCTTTCCACAGAGATTTTTTCATGGTGGTGCACGGCAGGAGAAACTTTCCACCCAGCCCATGCCTGCTTCATGTGTTTTTATGTCTGGTCTGTTCTCCTACAGAGCTCCCACATGCTGATCAGGAAACACATCAGTCGGCAGAGATGTGTAACCGTGCTTGGATGCACATTATCACTTGATCAGCAATGCAAACCCATTCCCAGAGGAACTTCTGCACTAGAGCACGTGTTGAGACACTCAGTAGTTGTGCCTGATACCTGCGAGGGGTGCTCAGGCATTTGGATTTTGACCAACCTCTAATATTAAAGAACAGGCTGACAATTTTTAATAGGCCATTTTTTATTGAGAGTTAAGATCATGTTTCCCCATGGTGCACAGAACGCACGATGAAAACAAAATACAGAAGATCACTTTAGTAAATACACACTGGTTAAGCAATGCTACTTTTTGGCAAAGTGCTGTATTTTGTCTGTTTTCAGCTTGTGTTAAACTATTAAAAATAAGAGCCAGACATTCTTCCATATCAAAAGGACTGCTACAAATAGAGAAGTGGCTCTGGAGAGAAGCTGCCATATATGCATAGACTGATGTACAGTATTAATCCTAACTGAAATGTCCCTTTTGAATCTTCAAGTTTGCTGCGTAGAAGGCACAGTTTAAAATGCAAATCTGTCCATTGACCAATACGTATGAAAATACAATTTCAGCAAAATTCATGAATATCAATCAGAACGAGACAGTGCAAGGCCTCCACTTTTACAAGAAAAAACACACTTTAATACAACTTAAAAAACCATATAAAAAGCCACACAGCTCACTATTAAAACAGAAAACCAAAACAAATCTAATTGCCCAATAGCTCCAGGCACAAAACAGGGCTAGACCAACATAAATATGTAAAACAAATTAACAAAAAGCCATTGATGCAGTATTATCTCACACAATAATATGGTTTCCAATATTACAAATTGAGAAGCACAGCTTTGTGCAACAAAATAGTTTATATCCTGAAAGATATAGGTTTTCATCACCAGAAAGTCATCTAGTAATGTAGTATAAAAAGATCAGTATCTCCCAATTCTAGGAGCAGTCTAAAGTTGCATTTATTTGCCTACCGAGAAGAACAGACCAAGGCTCTCATTGTAAAGCCTGGGAGCCTTACACCCTCAACTCCATCTCCCTGCTAAGAGCTAAGGGATCACTTACTCCTTCCAACACAGGGAGGTGGAGACTCCATCTTCCTTCATTTCACTTTAAGAAAATTAAAGCTGAAGGAAAGCATTTACTTTTATATAAAGAAAAGTAATACAGGAAAGGAAAGAATTTTCCTGAGCTAGAAAGTTGGCAGTGAGGAGACAAAAGTTTAAGCCAGACAAAAAGTTGGAGTGATAAAGGTAGATTATCTGAGGCAAGTAAGAGTACTTGTGAATAGGTTAGAGACTGGTGAAACTACAGCTATCTGCAGATAAATCAGAGTATTTGGACCACAAGAGAATTGTTGTATGGACATGGGCACATACTGCTGAAAAGAACAGTAACAAAATCTCTGCTTTGGAAATTCATGATGCGACTAATTTTATTTTCTTTCAGTGTCCATGTGAATTCAATGTGTCAAAAAAAAAAAAAAAAAAAAAAAAAAAAAAAAAAAAAAAAAAAAAAAAAAAAAAAAAAAAAGACTAGTGTGTCCAGGAAAGCACCTCTTGCTTTTATACATTTAACTATTTTTCAACATCCCTTTGCAAGAATCCTAACTAGTTTCAGTGAAGCAGCACATCTGCAGTGAAAGAGAGGTTATAAATGCTGTCTCCTGTATGCCAAGTAGGTTCCACTACGATTCCAGCTGCAGAATGTGTAACAGTACCACTACATCAAGGTCAATCTGAATTGCTTGGGTTTTGCTTCAGTGAAATCGAAGCATTTGGCTGAATTTAAAATACTTCATAGGTCTGGAATAATTCACATTATGGACCTTGCCTGATTTCAAAGACTCCCCACATCACTCCTTATACCAACTTCTGTATAAGGACTACTGGAAGACACAGTTGAGTGTAATGTTAACACTTTAATGCCCTAGGCACTAAACACAAGGGAAAACACAGTAAATCACATGAAGCACTGACAGAAAGGAGGATAAACTTACTTATCGTTCCACCTTTCTTTCAGTGCAGATTTCTGCTTCCTCACCTTCACACCCTATTTAATCCACTTCCCAGACTTATCTATCAGGGTTCAGCATGCTGTATGGCTGCTGTATAACACAGCTTTTGTTTACAGGTGAACTTTAATTCACCTGTAGTTGTAGCTGGCAGTGCCTGCCAACTTCCAAAACATCTTGCACAGTGTTCTTAAGAAAACTACTTGTTAGTTTTGAACGGCTTTTCTTTCTTGTTGGCCCCAGTCCTGCCTCCAATGGGCAAAGCGAACCACCACTGCTGACCAATTTTTACACACCCTGTTATCGCTGTGTTTAGTTCTGTATGACTGTTCTCCAGCATGTACTTCTCCCTGCCTCACACTGCCCTTCATTTCCAGTCCCCATTAACTTGGACTTCATAGAGAGAAAGAGAGAAAATTAGGAGAACTTCTAATAAGCACCTCCTTCTAGCTATTTTTGGGCTACTCTCAATCTGTAAATATCAAGACAATCTAACAGCAACTTGTAGCTCAGAAATAGCTGTCCATCAGCAGTCAGCTACTGATGGGACTAAAATAACAGTCAAGCCCCCATCTTTTTTCTTTAACTAGATTAGAGATTAAATGAGATAAGGTAGGGGAAATACATGTATCAAAGACAGAAAGAGTTAGAGAAAGGAGTAAGAACTCAAACTGTACCAAGTAAAACCCAGTTCAGTTCTCTGTGTGTTGTGCATCTGCACTTTACCCATAGGTCCACTTTTCTTTCCATTCCACTGTGAGGTACTACATCTGTAACACCAGTGCCATATCATACTGCAACAATATTGGAGGGACATTTAACCCTCTTCCAATATCCATATCAAGTACCCAACACACCTACACAGACTCACAAACACAAATAGGTACTAGGCAATTTAGATGAGATGTCCTTCTTGCAACAGCTCAGCACAGCTATGTAATATCCACTGGCAGCTATAGAATTTCCTTGTTAGAAAGTAATCATATATGCTGAATACAGACAGATACACAAGCTGTCAAGTACTGGTCATTAAAGCATACAGCTAACCTCAATTTTTCTAACTCCATTTTGATTAATGCAAAATGTAACTGATTTCCATCTCAGTTAAGTTTCTTTAAAATACTAACTAAGAACCCATCTATACATCATAGTTTATAAAACAGCACACAAACTATCGTACTGATAGGCTTCCAAGACACTGATATTTAACATCAACATTCAGAACTCGCTGCAAGATGTTTGGAGATTTATGTGTCTTTTCAAAAGAATGCAACGCTAGTTACGATTGTGTTTGAGGGTTGACAATCAGCTTCGGATTGACCACACTTACCTACACATGAAAACAGAGCAACCTAAAAAACAATTAGACCATAGATTAAAACCACAAGAACCATCAGTAATTGAACTGACGCTGGCAAGGCTGGTGAACAAACAGTCCGTTGTGCTTGATTTGCCGAGAGTGGCAATCCCTGGTAAGGTTTTGGCGACGGAGACTGTTTCTGTTGAGACAGTGTCTTTCATTATGTTCTTTTATCCAGTGGGTAGGACGAAAGCTCTTGTTTTTTTCCAGAAAAGTTGAACGAGTAGCAAGAGCTGTGACATAGCAGTGAACACGCTGTCCTGTTTCATTTCGGGCCTCCAGTCTAGAAATGTAACAACAGATATCAGCCATTAGGGAGGTGCACTGGAATGACAAGTAAAATAAAGGCTAGAACACGGAGATCAACACCCTGCATTTCAAAAGGGCACCCTTATTCTATTGAACACAGATTTGGGCTGAGGTGAGGTCAAGCCACCTACCACACTGGTAAGTAATGCGTAGTGCTGCCAACTCACTTTTTGTGTGAGGGCTCCACAACAGCCTTTGGACTTCCAGCATCTTACACTATTGTGCTCCTCCTTCCCCACCCCAACTCCCTAAGCCCAAGATGTAATGCATATCAGAAATACAAGGCAATGTGTGTCACACTGCTCCAGCTTTAGAAGACTTAGAGTTATCCATCAGGCAAAGTTTGGTTTTAAATCATCTTGAACATAGGCGGTTCAGCCTGAAAACAGAAGCACACTAATGAAAGTGCATTTCAACTGCCAGCCACACAAGTAAATCCAAACAGTGTTCATGCAGAGGAATGGGAAAGACAGATCAGTTGTGACACACACAGGAAGTAACTTAGAAGGATTGTTCCTCAACCAGCCCTCTAAATTTCACGAGCAGAGAGTCAGCAGTTTTGGCAAACCCTTCCTTCATCATGCAATAGTGAAAAACAAACCAGCAGCCTATGCAAGCAGGGACTGACATATTGAAAAAGGACTTCCCTACTTGACAGAACAATCACTGGCACTTCCTGAAACTTCCAAAGTAAAGTTAAAAATAGCCTGGCCATTTTAGCAAAGCAAAACCCAAATCGGAGTGCTACAGCTGGTGCAATACTCGTGGCACCAGAGTTGCTTGCCTTCTCTCTTCCTACCCAGGACCCAACAACCAGCTGTCACCTGGCCAATAGTGCCCAGGAAAGATGTCTGCAAGACCAGGAACTTGCTCAGCCATGAGCAAGAGGTCTCTTGGGAAGTCTGTTTTCCAGCACTAGCATGGCTCTTCTGGAAGAGCTTAAATTGCATTTATTGTACACAGTCTCTGTAGACATAAATCTCGCCTGCCATGTCCTTTGCAGCCTTACTCTTGGGGGGCTGACACAGAAGTGAGCTCTTCTGCCTCCCACCACTCCACACTGGAGGGAAATACTCCTCGTCAGCAAGGGAATACTCCCTGCCTTCTATCTTTTTTTGTATTTTAAATATCCTAATCTTGCTTTTAGATCCCTGGGTAGCTAGACATGACTGACTGAAGACTAGAGACAGCAGAACAGCCATGTATGACATGCTGATTTTCCCATTTATTCACTGGATATTGTCCTAAACCTAGCACTTAAAATATCAAGAAAGAAATACGTGAACACCACAGCACCAATCAATTCCCAGCGCATTGTGAACATGTTCTATGCAGATTACACCAGTTTAATACACATGAGGGTACCTGCAAATATGGGGCTACTATTTTCTATATGGGGCGATCCCTTAGCACAATCAACAGTGCTGGAGGTGGAACTTCAGGCGAAGCCATTCTAGGGAAAGCTGTAAGGAGCCAGGAAGCCACACCACAGTTTTTGCAACCCATATTTCCTAAGCAAACTCTTAGCTAGCAAAGGGCAGCAACTGCTAATACAAACTGTTGTGGTTTTGGTATGGAAAAATATGACTAATCTGACAAACAGGGAGAAGTTTTTACAACATCCTTTTGCTTTGAAAGGAATTTAAAATGGGAAAATAGATTTCCTCCACAAAAGGAGAAAAACTGGTTTAAAGTTGCAGGTGGAAGATACTTAAGCTTATCAAATACCCTTCCAGCACTGGTTTGCAAACCAACACTCTTCTATTTGTCAACATAAAGTGAAACTGGGATAGCACAGGTGGCTTGAATTGTCTAAAAGGTCACATACTCTTCCAAAATGCAGCATTTTGGTACCTTAGTTGCATTTGGTAGCCTGGCGCTAGCAAGCCCTGTACGCTGAGAGAACAGGGCTGACAAGTCTCCATTTATATTGTCAAAAGAGAGTTTTAGAGGGGCTGTGTCTTAAGCCAGACCATCACTATATACATTCACTGCTGCACTCCCACCATCTATTTTGCTAGAAAGCAGAAGTGTTGTGCTAATTGCACTGCAGAGACAGACCTCACAAGAAACATTAAAGGCTTCAGACCCCACCCCAATTAATATTCCAGTAATTTTTCTGCATTTAGCATTTTGGCTTGTTAAAGCAGATGTAGTTAGGCTTGATCAAGTAACATCATTTGGCATAAAGGTTAGTCCTAAAACCAGTATTGCTTTGGCAGACAAGGCTCTAGAGGAAGCAGTATTGCTAGCAGCCTGATCAAACAAAAAGCACTGTCCCAAAACAGGAGTACTTACTGTGCCAGTGTGCCTTAAGCAGCTTTTCTTGGCCCTACAATGTTAAATGGCCAACCATTAAACCACTAGAGACTTCAAAACAGCTTTTGAAACTTACTGCAATATCAGTGTAATCAATGTTCCCAGTTTCTGCAGTCTACCTCAGCTTTAGACTTGTCTCGTCCCAGTTCTGCCACCCAAAGTAACCCATATAAGAGCCTAGATCTTCTGACAAAGCAACAGCACAGAATTAAGTGTGAAGAAACTTAATTACATGCCAGCTGAAGATCATCATACCTTTAGCTTCCCCCCACAATAAAGCAGCTTAACTGTACTGTATAGTATGAGACAGGATTGTTCTCCAAAAGAATTACTACCATTATCCCTAGTTCAAGTCACTGAAAAGTCAGTATCCAACTTTGAGTGTTACACTGCAAATTATTATTTTAGATAAACTGGTTTACTGTCCAGGGCATGACTTGCAGCCTCCAGTTCTTCTGCAGATTACTTCAGACCCTCACTTTAAAGGTGCTGTGTATTCATAGTTTCTCCCTGTTTAAGTTAGACCCCTGATACTTAACATCATAAACTGCCCTCCCCAATAACATAAATCCTCCACCCCAAGACCAGTAGTATCAGCACTATACTTCAACATTATACAGCAGCACATCATCTCAAAGTCATCTGTTTCTTTGAACTAAGAACTTAAAATACACCAAGGAGCTGATCAGAGAAGTCAATAGGCATCTACCTGCAGCAACTCCACCCCTACACTCATTTCTTCCTGTATATCAAAGTTTAGAATACTATGATTTTTTCTCTATTTTTCTCTGTTTATTTTGTTCTCTTCTTTATTATTTCTTCTAGACATAAGCAAAAATAAGCTGGGATGAAAAGTCAGTCTTTGTTATTAACTGGGATTCACAAAACACCCAGTTATTTTAAAATCAATGAATGCGGGGGCACGTGTGGGGTCATAATGACAAGGAAACACTATTTGTACACGTCCATGTATACTATACTTGTGTAGCTGTGCACGCAAACACCAAAAAAGCAGTGCATGGCAAACATGCCTCTGCAATAACCCCACATGGTCAGATTTTTAGGATCCAAAACCAAAAAGCACAATTTTCTTACTTTGCTAAAAGGAGAAGTTTGCAGCACAAATTTTTACAAGTTTTGTGAAAGATTTCAAGTTGCTTTTGTTTCACAAACTGATTGTGGAAAAATTTCATCCTATCCTTATCTATCACTATGTTGAGGAACAAAGAACACTGGAGAAAAAAAAAAACCAAACCACCCAAAACCCAAGCCCCTAAATTTCATCTCACAAGGTGACACTAACGAGCAGCTATGAAAGGAACACATAGTGAAGTGGGCAAAGTGCTTTCATATGAACATTACTGGATATCCAGTGAACTGCCAGCAGTTTCAACACGACTGGAACATACTCTGCAAGGCAGTAACTAGGCTCCATAAATATTCATTGAAGTATCAAAATAGCATACCCAGCTGTTTCCCGACACAGTCATCTTGCATTAACATTTTTCTAAGCAGGCAGGCAGCCCTGACCACCTTGTGTAGTATTCATGCTTTATTCACCTGCTCTGAAAAACGCTGGAAAATTCAGTATTAAGTGTCTAAGCTGATCAAGTAGAAACCAGATATATTCAGGAACAGAGCTGCTTGACAAGAGAATTCACACATACCTGGGACTACCTGGGCTGTGAAACTCCTCATTTCCACATCCAGTCTCATTAAGGCTGTGACAGGCATTATGGACAGCATACACAGACATGCTGGGATGCTCTATTAGGAGGTTCTCCATCGGACTGGTTTCCACTTTGATAGTGGTCAATCCACCTGCAGTAAAACATGGGGGAGGGGTAATAAACCAGCTCTCCTCCATAGGACATGACTCAAACTGGATGAAGCAAGACTCGCTGGCCTCCGGCAAGTGTTCCAAGGGAGACGATAAACAAGAGAAGACAGGCGAGCCGTCCGTGGTTGATTCTTCAACAATGTCTGCTTCCTCCACAGAACAATTAGTGCAAGTGTCTGCTGTAGGTGACCATTAGTCAGTGGAGACGATCCCATGGATGTTGGTGATCACAGGAGGTCGAAAACAAGGTTGCACGTGGCCAAAAATGGAATATGGAAAGAAAAAAAAAAAACAACAAAGAAAGAGAAATAAACCTCTTATTAGCACATATACAAGTTTTTACTTTTTAAAAGCAGGAGAGGAAAAAAGGCAAGCTATGTTAGACACATGAAGCAACTGTTATCAGTAAAGCTATATAATTGCATAATAAGTCAAATATACTTTATCTGTACAGGTGGTTCTGCTGAACCTGTGTCAGGCTTATAAACCTGACATCATTCTTCTCACCAGTGTACACAACATATTTGAGTACATTTGTTTGGAAGACACCTTACACTCTAATCCCACGCTGGTTTTACTTAGATAAAAGTTCTCCAAGCTACTGGTTTGTTCACTTGGAAGCAAGACAAACAAAAGCCAGAGCATGACAAAGGCAGAGCTCATGTCTGACAGACATCTTACCTATAAAGTCAACCAGAATCCACTCGTCGTCTTCTTTCTCACTGAACTCTGGCTCTTGGCTGGACAAGCTATCAATCTCTCCCATGAGCATGTTATTTAACCTCTGAAACATTACTAAGGCAGGACAAGACTTTGGCTGGTAGGTCTTTATATCCAAGGTTCAAGGCACAGCTAACACTGTACTAGCAGAGTGGCATAGACTTGAGATTAAAGTGCATAGATGCTTTATCAGCTTAGGTACGGGACATGCAGAGGCATGACTTGTAAACAGTTTATGTGAACCTGCAAAAAATGATGACAAGGGTCTTAATGACAAAGCAACAGATAACAACCCTAGGAAACAAGTTAAAAGCCCTCTGGCTAGTGTAGTCGGAGGTACCAGTGAACATTTTCCTCTAAGAGGAGAGGCAGGTTCACCGGTATTCACAATCCCCTCCCACAAAAAAAACCAAAACACAAACAAACAAAAACCCAGAAACCAACAATAATCCCTAGGAGCTGATTGCCTTTCCCTCAGTCTTCCTCTCCATGGAAAGGTCTGTTCAGTTGTCAGTCCCATCTTCTCCTAAGGGAAGGGAGGACTCTTGTACAGGAGCCTTGAGTCTCTGCTCACCAAGGTGCTCCCCCAGCTCCCTGCCTGTCTTCCTCCTGGCCAGAGAGGGATGTGAAGGGCAAGTGCATATTTTTTGCTCCAGACAACTCATCTCCTTTGTTGGCAGAGAGGAGCCCCTGTGAGGGCTCCTGGGGAAGCTCAAGGCAGTGTTTCTTCTCTCTCCCATCACACTCAGTTCAGGGCCACTGCCTACAAGTTAACAAAGTAGGAAGGCACATCCTGTCTTCAGGTTCAAAGTGCACCACACAGTTACCAGTGGGATCATTTTCACAGCAACCACCCAACTAGTCATGTATGGTAAGTCTAACGAGCATGGAAAAGTACCATGTATGCTAACTAAACCCAATGTTTATTTCTCAATACATTTCCCTAAATCTACATGTAATTGGTCACCATAAGCCTGAACTCTGCATCTGGCAATTAAGATGAAAAATCCCATTAGTATCAAGAAGCTCAATGTTCAAACACCTCAGATCATCATGCTTACAGCCTTTGATATTTATACATGAGCCAATAAGGAGAAGACATTAAAGTAAATAAAAAGATAATGACTATCCACTGATTTAACTACAAGTTAATATTACCATAGTAATATTTGAATCATCACAGCATGTCAGAATCATTACAGATTAAATACCTGTTTGATAATTAAACAAAGAAGAATATATGCATGAAAGAGGGTATGAGTGCCTGCATTCAGAAAGAGAAAGAAAACACACTACACTAGACAAACCCAACCATTAAAAGAAGATACAACCCATTAAGATTATTATTTATGGCCAGTATAACCTGTGTCACTCTAGAACTTTCAGGCCACACTAAAGGGTCACTTGGGCCTCCTATGTCATCTTATCCCAGGACACCAGACCCCATTACCTATTCGTTCGATGCAAGGACAAGCACCTGCTCCATACAGTACTGCTTCTGTACACATTTATACAGCTTCCTCCTTATTCAAATAGCACAAAAGAATAGGAGCAGAATTTAAAGTAGTCTTCAGAAGCAATAGGAAAAGGTACAGCAACACTCAAGAAGTTATGCACACTAGCTCCTCAACAGAAACTATCAACTACAGGAAAAAACAAGAACAGAAACAACTGGCTCAGCTGCAGTTGTGAAAAAAGTCTATTTTTAAGGACCACACTTGAAAATGAAACGTCAGGGCTCTCTTTAAGAGAGCTATAAAAATGATCAGAAGTCCAAAGAAAAATGATAAGATTTAAAAAATGGAAAGACTTAAGAGAGGGAAGGAAGAGATTACAACAGTAGTAAATTATGTGAAGAAAGAGGCAAACATTTATTGTCGCCTTCTATACTCAGAGCAAGCAGAAGTGACTTTAAACTTCAGTAAAGTTCAGCTTTCAGTGGTTACCGGCAGGAAACACTTTTAACCATTAAGGCTGCTAAGCCCTGGATGGGTTACCTAAGGAAATGCCAAATGCCCACAGTGTTCCTAAGTACCTCCTTGAGAAGGTTTGAGTGCTTCAGTTATAGGCAGAGCTTACCACGGATAAGGAAATGAACTCTGAGTGAAAGCTTGAACTCTGTAGCTTTCCAGCTACCTTCCACTTCTTTCCCTAACCCTCTGCTGGCACAAGGCCTACGAAGAAAAGAGTCTGTTTTTTTTCTTAAGGCTAACTAGGAAACCATCGCATAGCTGCTGATCAGCACTGGCTTTCCCTGTACTCCCACACGCGTGTGTTGCCTCCTTCCTAGATCAAGCCTAAAGGCACCTTCAGGCAGAGGCTGTCCTTTTGTTGTTCTCTGCAGAGTGGAGAAAGATGAGAGCTCACACTCCTATATTAAGTCTCCAGGCATGACAGCAACATCAAATAATTAGATTCTAAAAAGCAAAGGAGAGATCACTGTTCCTGAGAACACAAGCTAAATAAACCTCAGCTTTTGACCCACAACTGTCTTTCTTTAGATCAAAAGCAGTTTGCCCCATTTCCCCTCCCCCCACCCCAAGGAGGATCCAAAAAAACATCTGAATCATTGAGAGACTGGTTGATGTTTTGACATCCTTTTGGACAAATGCCTTTAAAAAGGCCATGCTCTTGTCCTATTGTGCAAGTCAGACGGCGACCAAGAAGTTACACTGATATCCAGGGCCACCGTCCGAAGAGGAAAACAGGACAGAGACCAAGAGAGAGATTTTCAAGTTCTTAGACAGGAACTATCAGCTGCAGGAAAACACAAGGTTGGGAAGAACTGAGTCAGCTGTAGCAATGATTAAGAGGCTGTTACAGATAACACATCGAATGAATGTCAACAATACAGCGTCGCTGCATTAAAAAGACGTATTTTTCTCGCCTCCCTTTTTTTTTTTCTAACCTAGTAAAGGAGATGGGGTACGTGATAAGCAAAAATCGAACAAAACCCAAAAAAGACACCCCCCAGTCACTGTGCAGTTCTCTGTCAGAGCGAGCCGATCCCTGATCCCCCCGTGCCCCACCTCACAGCTCCTCCACCACCACCAGGAGGCTCCCAAAAGCCGCTCCGAGCGGCGCCAGGGGTGACCCGGCAGCGCCCGCAGCAGCTGCGCACCTTCCCGGCCGAGCTCCGGGGCTGGGCGGGGAGCACGGACGGCACTGCCGCCGCTCCACAGCCGGGAAAAAGCCAAACACCTCCCGGCTCCGGCGCCTCCCCGGCGGCGAAAAGCCGGAACGGACGCACGGGGAGACGGGAGCTCCGCCACCGCTGTTGGTTTTCAGCGCTCGGAGCGCAGGACACCCTCACAGCCGGGTCAGCGGCGGTGCCCGGTGCCCCCACAGCGAACTCACCGGACCGCGACCCGCCCGCTCCGCGTCCCCGGCGCCTCCAGAGCCCTTTGTTGTCACGGCCGCGGCGCCGCTGACGGACCGGCCGCCGGCCACGCCCCCCGCGCCTCCGCCAATGGGCGCCGCCGCCGCCTGTCGCTAACGCACGTGACGGGCGGGTGGGAGCGGAGGGGGCGGGGCCGGCCGGGCTGGCCCCGCCCCCGCACTGAGGGCTCGGGATGGAAGGGACCCCAAATCTCATCCTATTCCAACCCCAGCCCTAGGCAGGGACACCTTCCACTAGACCAGGCTGCTCAGAGCTCCTTTCAACATGAATACGTGCAGGAATGGGGCATCCACAGCTTTTGTGGGTAACTTGTTCCAGTGCCTCCCTACCCTCGTAATGAAAAACTATAAGGTCTCCTTGGAGCCTTCTCCAGGCTGAACGACCCCAGCTCTCTCAGGCTTTCCTCGCAGGAAAGGTGTTCCATCCTGATAATCATCTTGGTGTCCCTCCTCTGCAGCCACTCCAGCAGGTCACAGAATGACAGAATGGGTCAGGTTGGAAGGAACCACAGTGGGTCATCTGGTCCAACCTCCTGGCTCAAGCACATCATCCCAGAGCACATGACACAGGATTGTGCCCAGATGGTTCTTGAATATTTTCTGTGAGGGAGACTCCACAACCTCTCCAGGCAATCTGTTACAGTGTGTGGTCACCTGCACAGTAAAGAAGTTCTTCCTCATGTTCAGGTGGAACTTCCCGTACATGAGTTTCTGCCCTTAGCCCCTTATTCCATTGCTTGGCACAATGGAGTAGAGCCTGGGTCCATCCTCTTGACACCCTCCCTTCGGATACTTAACAGACACTGATGAGATTCCCTCTCAGCTGTCTCTTCCTGAGGTTGAACAGGCCCAGTTCCCTCAGCCTGTCCTTGTAAAAGAGATGATCCAGTCCCTTGATCAACTTTGTAGCTCTCTGCTGGACTTTCTCCAGGAGTTTCATGTCTCTCTTGTGAGGTTCATGTCCTTCCTGTTCTGAGGACTGGATGCAGGACTCCAGGTGGGGTCTCACAGGAGCAGAATAGAGGAAAATAATCACCTCCCTCAACATTTGTAAGGCTGAAGCACCTTAGTTGGACTGTAAAGTTTCCAAATCACGCACCTAAAGTCCTAGAAAACTTGTGCATTAGATCACTTACCCCATTCTTTTCTTTTAGGAAAAAAGAAGAGGCAATGAATGTAAATGCAGCACTTTTCCTTTTAGCTGCACATCTCTCTGAAAGGAATTTCTAGGCAGTGAAGTTACAGCCCAGGAGAGCTGGTGTGGCCGTGCTGCACACCTTCAGTCACTTAATACAATTCTGAATATAACAGACAGTTAATAGTCGCTTCAGACTGCAGTGAATGCTGGCCAGGCATATATCTGCATCCTTCAGAAGATGCTGAAATGAAACAGTGATGTCTAGCCATAACAGTTTAGGATTTTTCATGGTTTCAGTAGTACTGAGGAATGAATTATTGAAAAATAATAACATTTTGTACTAAAATACAAGGTGTGCAGCATGAGAGTGTTATGGTTGCTGGAGTCCAGATAAACTTCTTGAGCTTTTAACTTCAGTGTTTAAAAATATCTTTTTGGTCAACTTTTTTTCTCCCTTTCTTTGTTGTTTCTTCTTCATTTTCTTGTAAGGACAAAGCTTTTCTACGTAAAACAAAATGGGGAAAGTAAATTTTGGAAAAACGCTGCAAAGTGCCTTCCGGTGGCTGGAAAAAAAGTGCCTAGCTGTACAATCTATAATATTTTTGCAAAAGCTTCAAATGTTTGGTATTTGATGATACTTTCCTAGGCTGAACTAATCCTTCCTGAATTACGAGATCAACTTTATTTTTATAATGTCAGCATTATCAAGGAGCATAAACTGATTGTATGTTTGATTGAACTTTCAGTTTATAGGTTGAAACAACTAATGAGAACGCCTACAAAGTCTCTTCGATTTTCAATGATAGTGGCTCCAACATAGAAGGGGGAGGGGAGATGGCAGAAGCAGCACATGTCTGCAAATTCAAGATAGGCGAGACAGAAAATTAAATGTGTAGAATAAATGCCCCAAAGGATTAATCTGTATTGCAAAATTACATTGTGTTAGAGCACGTTAATTAAGGCAATACAAACCACTTAGTGTAGACAAGAACCGTCATGTTTGGCAGCTGGGTTACCTCAGGTCAACAACAACAAAAAATGTTAAAGCGGTAGTCTTTGTTTATACTGACTGTAACATTAAGCACTACATGTTAATCAATTAACATAATGTATTTTTCCAGTATAGGCAAGCCCTAGGAAAGCTTGGGTTGTATTTGAGATGCAGACTCCTAATGAATTAAAAAGTCACTCTTTATATTCTTTAAAGTCCCCTGAGAAGTAATTGAATGGATAGAACCTCTCCTCTTTCTGCAATGTTGCTCTCAATTTCTTTCTTATTCATCTCACTTATTTCTTAATTCTCTATCATCACAAAGTGGTGGAAACAACGAAGTTGCTTATTTTTTCCTCCAAATAACGTTGGCAGAAGAAAGGCAGATCTGAAAGCTACCCCTCTTCTCAGCCTTCTCAGCGTGCTTTTGTTCCATATCTGGCTAGTACTTAGGTATATAAATGCTTTACAAGGAAATAAATGATGGTGTGGACTCAAATACCTGCTGACCAAGAGCCCAGGTATTTCATCCTGCACTTACTGAGGTCAGTCATAAATTTTCTGAAGTGGTGGGGGTTGTGGCTTTATCCAAAGCCTTTCAAATCAATTAGCCTTTTTATTGATTCTAATGGTTGTTAAATCAGACCCTCGGACAGCAAAAGAAATACAGTTACTCAAGTCTGAGGCTTGCTGGATGCAAAAGCTGAGTCGGAAACTGGCCTTCCCTTGAGGAATTTGACTCTTACATTTGTATTACAGAAAAATATTCTGAAGAGATCTCTGGAGCAAGGGAACCATTGAGATTTACAATAATACGTGCCCTTGCATGATTCTGAATTTATTGGTAGGAGTTAGCAGAGAGTCCATTGTGCTGTGTGCTCAGTGGCAGCTTAATGGCACAGCCATCACTGCTCTGTGTGTCCTGGGAATAGTAAACGACTGGGCAGCAAGACTGTTATTTGTATTGATTTTTCAAGATCCTACACATTAATGCAAGGCATGACCTATTGTCCGGGTTCCCACTGCGATGAAATACTACAGCAGTATTTAGCAGGCACAATATATGTCTAGCCATGGAGTACAGAGTGACCTTCCTACCACAAGACCTGCAAGTTACAATGAGTGCATTGAGCTTGTAACAAAGCACTGCCATGTGCTGTGCCTCTTGGAGAGGCCCTGTTCTGCAGACATGCCTGTTTAAATGGTAGGTGAGAATACAGATCTATCTCTGTACTGGAAACACTGAGTAGCAGGAGGGAGAACCGCACCAAACAGAACTTGCATAGACTGAAAAAATAAACTCCCTCTAGACTTTGGACAAGATACATCCTCCAGACAAAGATAAATAAAAATTCTTTCCAAACAATGTGTAACAAACAGCTTGGTATCACTATGAGCGATTTGTGCAAACACATCCATCATTCCCACACGGAAAGCACCTGGCATATCTGTACAGGAACCTCCACACCATTCACCTTTGCTGACATGTGTCATTGGTTTAAGGTCAGTGCAGCACAGCTACCAAAACCAAAGTTTCAGTTTAATGTTCAGTTAAAATCCAATGCCCTGAACCTAACCCTGAATAAGACAAAGTCTAAAGCCTTCTGTTCCATGGCTTCCATCTGGCTGTGGCAGAAAGCCCTGTGCCGTATAGGAAGAGATTCTGAGTGATTCTGAAAGATCACCGCTGTCAGAGTTTGGTCTGTCCTACTGAATACATTACGAAGAAATATCTGGGAGTTAAGTTATAATTTTAAAAATACCTCAAGTTTATGAATAACCACAATAAATACTGTTGTGTTGGTTTGATTTTTCTTTTTCTATGGAAAGGATACTAGCTGCTGTTCAAAAAAGCCCAAGCTTTTCTGTCCAAATTTAGGTACAAACACTTCAAACCTGCTGTTTAAAGCATGAATAGTCTGAAGAGATCCAAGCTTAAAAAAGCACAGTCTGACATTTATGTCCTTGTACAAATGTCAGTCCCATTTTTGAAGTGGACTCCTAGATTTAAACATCAGTCCCAACTAAAACAGGCACTTCCTTTACTGCTCTTCTTCCCCTGACTTAAGTTAGTGCAAAGATTTCTGCAGCACTGGCTTCAAGATGACAGATTGATTGCTTCTGCTGTAAGTCACAAGTTTCTAATGCTATTTTCCCAAACAGATAATTACAAGTTTGAGTAAGAGCAGGCCTTTCCAGACTTTTATGCAAAACAGGTGTTAGAGACCTGTTTCTTGTATTTCTAGAGCATGAATTCAGCAAATTCAAGAATCCAATTTTGACATGACTAGGAGCCTCATGATTTGGCTGAGCAAGATCCAAGAAGGCAGAAATTACTGGATATGATCCTCTAAACCAGACTGAAAAAGCTGAGGGATTTCATTTTCTGTGGAAGAACTAATACCTTAAAACATCCAACCTGTTGTCCTTTTCAGCAGAGTGCTGGTTAGAAAAAACCTCCTTTTCCTTTGACACTGTCAAAACGCAAATCCTGCTTTTCGTATTGTTTGAGAGCAAAACCAGGTATAACCCTGTCTTCAAATTGCCACTGGCAGGAAGCCATTGTAAATCACAGCCATTGAAAAAATAATGGTAAGTTTTAGCTACAATTTGAAGCTCTTTTCTTGCACTTTGTCAAAATAAAAATCCTCTCAGAAGTCAGTACAGATTTCGATGGTCTGAATAGCTCTGCTTTTTTCTAGAGCACCCTCAGTGGCAGCATTTGAATTGTTAGCTCAGGCTGGAGCGTGCCAGGCATCGCAGCAGGTAGTGCCAGCCAGCAGGGAGCCAGGGACAGATGCCTCGCCTTGTGTCATTATGTGAACGATTTTTCTCCTGAGCCCAGAGGCATTCATCAAACATTTTCCAATAGGATTTTTTGTCCTCTCATATTTGTCTCTTGTACTAGGAGAAGTCCAGCATATTTTCACTGTTCTCGCCTAAACCTGTCCTCTCCTTCAGTACTCAGTAAGAAAAGACCTTATTGTACCTCTGGGTATACCCAGGAATCGTGATCTTCACTGTTCTCTTCTTTGCCATGTGATTAGAGAGCCGTTCCACAAGCACACCTCTCTCCTAACACAGCCAAGCGGAGTGTTCTTAACATCCAAAAGGGAAAGGACCCATGAGTTTTTGACTATGGTATTGAACATGCATTTGTTACATTTATGAAATTCTTGCATGCTTCAGATGTTAACAGATTATTATCATGGTTATTAACCCTTCATCTTTTTTGTTCTTCATTCCAATGGTGATGTTAAGATGATAGGCACCCCACAGATAACGTATAGGCAAGTCTGCTTGATAAGCTACTATAGGTTGAGTTTAGGAGGCACTTAGCTTGGTGATACAATTCATTTTCCTATGTTGGATTTATTTTTTTAATGATTGTCAGTTAATGTTCACTGAGAGAATAAGCAATCTCTGTCTGTAGCATATCTATGTTTTAAATCACGTGGGAAGGACGGACAGTATGCAAGAGTGCTTCCTCCTTAAATTGTTCAGCCCAAAACGTGTTTTGTTCTTGTGGCTAGCCAGGCTTAAAACCCTTCCTTGAATTTTTTCTGCACAACCGCAGAGTCAGCAGACACACTGTTCACATCTCTGAGGCATTTTTAGTCTCACCAGTGATCCATTTGTTTCCTTTCAGCTCTCCCACTGATTCATATGCTTCCTAAAATAGCGAGCACTATCTTTGTTCTGTTGAGTTACAAAAGAATTAGCAACATCAGTTTAGCACCAAGTGATATGAATCACATCATATGCTTAGATGTGCTTGGATTTCAACTGTAAGACTCCCTCTAATTGCAAATTACCAGTATTTTTGAAAGCATTCTTAGTCTTTTAAGGGTACAAAGCCGCACACCATACTTCTGCATTGTTATTCTTTTCAGCCACAGATGTTTCTTGCAAATACCGAGTCCAGTGTTTCTCAACATAGCTCACATCAGTCCGAATAGATTAAAAAAAAGGCCAAGTACTTCTGAGAGAAGATCAAATAATGTCTATTGCAATGAAGCTTGGAGTGATCACAGCAGATAAAAAAGATGTGACATTTCCTGCGTCCAGGTCTCAGGTACTCCACTGATAACAAAACCAGTCAATACTTCACAATGTCCTTAGCTTGCATGTTCCAACCTCATTTTAGCATGTTATATATACAAATATACATGTGTGTCTCTGTGTATTTCATAATTTATGCAGTGTATTCCAGTATATATGAATGTTTATGTAGCTCACAAATATGAATGCCAGCACTTTGTGCCAGCTGAGCATGGCTGAATGAATAAATAGCGTGGGAGGTCTTGTCTGTGGGGTTAAGCATTTTATGGAAGCCAGGTGTGAGCGTCATCATTGCATACTGAATTGCTGCAGCTCAGGATTGGTATTACAGTCATCTGAGGAGCTCTTTTCAGATAGCATTTTAAAACTGGCTCTGCACAATAACAAATTAATGAGGTCTCAGTCTCAAGGTATGTGCTAATGAAGCCTCCAGGCAAGGGACAGATCGTACCACATGCCCTTCCAGTTGGGAAAAGTCAGTGTTCATAGAAAGGTTTAGCTTCCCTACACAGCAACAGAACTCCCCGGATGACATCAAGGATTGTAGTAAAACTTGCCAGCAAGGTCATCTTGTCCAGCCATTACAGCAAGAGCCCTGTAGTTCCAGATTTAGTTGTTAACCTGTTGCCTGGCTTTGGGCAGACTACGCAACTCAGCCTAAGTTCCTCATAGGTAGGATGTGGTCAGGTAGTCAGGCACTCCACTGGGATGATGCAAGAGAGTAGTTTGCACTTAACCCTTTTCACTCTAGGCTGTCTAAGAACTTTTCAAATGGCGGTAAGTTGTTGTAAAGGTGCTTGGGTAAGGTGAAGTAGAGATGCTCCTGGGGTATTCTTCCAGCTGATAGTTCAGCATGTGTGGTCCAAAACACAGAGAAAGTAAGTTAGTATGCTTCCATTCTTAAACGTATACACCAAAACAGCACTTTCTTGGCTCTGAGTGACAGCGTGACAGAATGTGACAACTTGACAGTGATGCCCTCAGTCTCCAAGCACCTGGTATTCCCCAGGGCTCAACTCCAACAGCTGATGTGCTAAGAGCCATTTGCCTCACCTGTGCCAGTGCTTCAAGATGTGCTACCTGATGTATTTTAAAGATACATCTTTCATCCTGCTGTGCTGAAAGTGCTCAAGTATTAGAAATGTGTTTTTTTATGAAAAAATTCCTGGCAGAAGCAGGGTCTTACAGTGTCTTCCAGGTTTTTTGGAAAAACATCATGACTGGTTGTGACAGAGTGAGGAATATGATGAGAAAACACGCAGTTCAAGAGAACAGTTAAATAAAAGACGGTAAAGTTGACAGAACCCTTTTTCTCTGTGCCTAAATTTTGGACATATTATCACTCAAATGTCAGTGTTTGTATTATTAAGGTGGTGTAATGAGATGTAATGGCCAGAGCTGCAAGGACAGTAAACATAACTGCGTTATTATCAGGACAAGCTGAGTTTCCAATGGTGCAACAGGTCAAACAGCTGTAATCACACCACCGTACCTGGAACAGGATGAGTGAAGGGGCCATGTCCAGGCTGCACATGAACATACTGTACCTGGGCTCTGGGACTATAATTAGAGCAAAGCTGGAGGTTTATAGATCCCAGGCACAAATTACCATGATAAAGCTAAAAAAAAATTTGGAAGTAAGTTGGAAGAAATACAAGTATTCGACTCAGTATTCAACTGAGCAATTTCACATTAGTTAAATACAGAGCTGGGATTGTTAGTGAAAAAAAATAGGAGGCTATTTAAGAATATGAAATCCAATATTTTATGTCTGGTCCAGAATAACCCACTGCAAAAAACACAGTCTGAGGAGCAAATGAGTAGGGAGCAGCCCTGAAGAAATATTCTGGACGTTGCATACTCTTTCAAAAAAAGCAAACTACATACTGAGAGGTACAAATATAAATAGAGGCAATAAAATACATGAAGTGATTCTTCCACTTTCCTCAGTACTGGCAAAGATCAGCTGAAGCTCAGAGAGCCTGGCTTGGGCCACCATGCTTGAGTGAGATAAAACACTCACCAGGCTACAGAGGAGAGCAATGTGTATGATCACAGCTCTAGAAAAGCACAACTTACATGAGAAGATCGGAGAAACAGGGAGTGCTGGCTCTAGTGAAGAGAAATCTAACTGAAATATGACAGCAGTCTTCAAAAATAAAGATACTGCAATTTAATAAGACATTCCATTGCAGCAGAAATAGACTTTGGTTAGACATCAGGAAAAACTTTCTAAAAATAAGGCTAATGATACATTAAGCTAGATTGCCTGGGGATTGTAAATGTTTCAAAAAGAGATCAGATAAAACTTAGCCAGTAATGACAGAGATAAAATTTATCCATCTGTAGAGAGTGGGATGGTGTAGATGACTTCTTGAGATCCCTTTTCATCTCTATTTTCCATGATCATCCACAAGATGAGTGTTTAGTTTTTATAAGACTTGCTTGTTTATTCATGCTATTCACTTGCTTCTTCATCTTAGAAATGGAAATCCCATTATTCAGTCCCAGTCAGCACTGACTTCAGGTTTTTCTTGTACTCTGTAGCAACACAGTGTGCCTGTTTAAGGTGTAAAGATATCAAGACAAAGTTTGAAACTGTGTTAAATTAATAACTTTGAAGCAACAATTATACCAGACAAAATACTTATCATTGGCTTCAAATCAAAAGAGTTACTGAAAATAAGTCCTAAGTCATCAGACTCAGGTAATTCGTGGGGTCCTTTTGACACTTCAAAGAGACCAGGTTGCTTGGATGAGATGTGTAAGTTTACTGGGACAGGCAAGATGGAGTCAGGAATAAATAGATTTGGATCCACTCTGCCAAGCAGCTGTTCCCACTCTTGCGACAGGGTAAGCAGGAGATCTATCATTTTTTCACTATGCTGCCAGCACCATTGACACTTCTATACCTATCCATATCCACTGCCAACAACAAGGAATCCCTCTAACACAAAGAAAGGGACAGGTGCCCACAGTGCTCCCACTGGATGACTGGGGCCTTCAGTAGGATAACCTGAGACAACCTCAGCACAATAGGCCTCTTCCTGCTTCCATGATGTTTTTCTTCCTCCAGTGTTCCTACAGCAGTGGAATCAAAGCATTGAACAGCTAATCCTCCTGCCTATATTCTGGAAGATTCAGGCAACATTTGACTATGTTTCTGTCTCCATATAATTTTGGTTATTACTGAAAGAATGGTTGGTTTTTGGTTATTACTGAAAAGCTTGTTTTCAAACCATTTAACTCCATTACAGTGATCCTTGTTGTGACATGCTAAGGCACTTACATTGTGAGCAAGTGCTTTACGAAAAGGACAAAGTGCTTCTCCCCACTATGATTAATATTACTTTGCTAAACATGGAGGGCACTTCGGCTGCCCTCCCCCCCAGGTTGCTAGAGCAACACACATCTGCAAGGACTCATTCTTCTAATTGTGCCAATTAGGTTTATATAAAGTTATTTCAGTGAGCCAAATGCTGTGGAAAGCACAGTCTGAGGTCTGGCTGAAGACGAACCTCGTGCTCCAAATGCTAACAAAATTATTCTGAACTTCCTTCTGGTGTAACTGTGTTAGTCATGGCGAGCAGGAAGCAGTGCAGTGGCTCGCTGAGCTGGGCAGGTTTGTTTACTTCTCTGATGGAAAGGAGCACAATGGGGGCTTCTGAAATGCATCTCTGCAACAGAGGAAAAAGTGAGCTTGCATTTTGTTTGCAAACGTTATCTTATGATCAAGCAAGTAAAGTTAGAATTGCAAACCCAGCATGTAAAGATGTGAGATTAATGATTAATACTTCACATCTAAATGGTGCCAGATTAATGACTAATACTTTACAGCTATCCATTGCTTTTTGTATAAAGCTGGCCTGTGAAGTACATACAGATGTACAAGTCAGCAACAGTGAAAGTGCAGCAACTGTCTGATTGACACCTTTGACTGGAGCAATGAGAAAGTTGCAGGGCCATATGGAAACTTTCCAGGCCACAGCAGTGGCTTTCTCATGCAAGAAAACTCTACTTTACACACAATAAAATTAAATTAAGAAGTTTGTACTAACTAGCTGTTCATTTTATTAGCTCTATCCTTCAAGGGTATTGTTTGCAACCTAGACCATTATGTGTGAATAACACTCTCTGAAAACTTGGACTACTTGAGACAGTTGTCATTAAAATATTAGCAGAAGACACTGACTTGGTGTTACATGACACTACACCATCAACTTGACATGTTTTGCCAATGGTGTGACTCATCATAGGAGAGACCGGCTATTGAAACACCATCCAATTGCAATAATTGCTGGCTGAAACCTCCTGAAACAAAGAAAACGGTATCTATGCCTAATTACAGCCTGTAATGGTCATAAAATAACAGTCCAAACATAACAGTATGATTGTTCAACTATGTAACTCCATGCATCCAAAGAAATTAAAAAGTTTAAAAAATTAACTTTCTAACTCCGACTCTAATCTTGTGCTGTAATGGACTAACTGTCAGGCTGGAATATTATTTATTGTGTAGAATATGGAGTGATAGGTCTTTTCACACAATGTTTTCAGATTATAGAATCACAGATGCATAGAATGGCTTGGGTTGGAAGGGACCTCACAGATAACCTAGTTCCACTCCCCTGCTGTGGACAGGGACACCTTTTTACAGGAAAGTATAAAAATGGCACTTTGAAAAAAAGCTCATGCTCCCTTTACTTTTAATGCAGTTACTGGGAGGTCACTAATTAACTCACAGTTGGGTATGCATAGAAGATAGAACTTGAAATGTCTTTGTGTTAAAAGATGATAGGGGTTTATATAGGATAAAAGACAGCAAAAGGACCCCTTACACTCACAGATGCCAAATCCCAATGCCACCTGCATTTAAGAACTTTCTAACTGTAGGCTAAAGTAAGAATTATCACATTGGAGCAATTTATTTTACCCTTGCATCAGGCTGTCTAGTGCTGCAGCCTTTGGTCAGGAATTAGATTGAGGAGCTGACTCTGAAATAACACCAAAATGCTTCCCTTTGTCAAAGAGGGGGTGGGGTGGAGGCAACATAGTGTAAGAAGGCAACCAGAGAAGTTCCTCAGCTTAGCACTTGCAGTGCAAGAGCTGACCTACATTGACCTGCCTCCCAGAACTGAAGCTTTGCCATACTGGTGCTGAAAGGATTACTTCCCCATGGTTTTTTGTCGTCAATCTTCCAACCTAATGCTTCTTTCTCCTTGAGGTTCTCAATAATTGTTCTGTTTCAGCAACCAGAGATCACCATAAATCACCTTTCTACATTGACACTTTATCCCCTTCTGTGCTCTTTAAGGTTTTGTCATTGATCTCGTCTGTCCTACAACTCTTTTCATTATTTTAGCTGCATTTAATTAGCATGACCATTTATAATGCTCAGAACTGAACCCTGGACTGTTTGTGGATTTGAAAAGAGTTGGTTTTTAAAAGGTGTTTTAGAAATGCTTTGAGATCCCACATCACCAGAAAAATGTAGGGAA
>NW_020955450.1:261957-266878 GCF_003031625.1 Empidonax traillii
GTCATTGATCTCGTCTGTCCTACAACTCTTTTCATTATTTTAGCTGCATTTAATTAGCATGACCATTTATAATGCTCAGAACTGAACCCTGGACTGTTTGTGGATTTGAAAAGAGTTGGTTTTTAAAAGGTGTTTTAGAAATGCTTTGAGATCCCACATCACCAGAAAAATGTAGGGAAATGAAAAGTAGTGCAGTAGCCAGGCATTTCATTTTTTCCATCAAATGCTGCACTCTTCTAATTATTATGGTTGGCTGATAAGAAGCGCTTTTGGGGGTGATTGTTTCTACTTACCACTTTTAGCTTCTTCATGTGCTCAGGGTAAGGGTATAGGGGGGAAAAAAAGGCATTATTCCCTGGCGACATGGATATTTTACTATCTGTCCACTTCCCTGAAGCACTTTGTAAGTTACTTCAGTGTGGTGTCCACAAGCAGAATGTCAGCTTCCCTGTTTCCTCTGCAGGTTTCTGCAGTTCTTTCTATTTCTACCACATTGTAAGTACTCTTCCTGAGGATATTCAAGTGCTTTCTGTTCATCCAGTGAGAACTGATACTATCACTTACATTTTTCACAGAATGACAGAATCAGTGGATTCTGTCAGTCTGGAATGTGCCTCGGGAGACAGTCTAGTCCAGCCCCGCTGCTGCTGCTCAAAGCAGAGCAAACTAGAGCTGTTCTTGGACTTCCTTTTGTCATGTAAGGGGAAATGTGAAAACAGGAATGCTCATGTGGTCAGCTGAAAGCGCAGGATCCCACTGTGAGATGGAGACAGTGTGGGAAGCACTGTGTGACCTCTGAGGAACCAGGCTGAATTTCAGAAGGGGACACAGTTGCCTGAGGTCAAGGCTAGGCAGAAAGCAGTTTGACTGGACATTCAGGCCCAGTTTGTTGATCTGAGGAGCTGGAAGTGCCCGAGTTTTTGTCAGGGAAAATACTTCGACACCCAAGATTCTGCTCCTGCACTTGGCTGTAGGTGCCATTATCTCAGTAGAGCGGGCTGCCATAGCATCTCTGGCACATCAGCACCCCTTACTCACCTCACGAACCAACCCAAGAAAACCTGAGTCCTCTTAACAACCCTTTTAAAATAAGTACAACTAGAACAAGTGCTGCAGAATCCCAGGAGCCTATGCAGGTGTCTCTACAGATGGAGCTCGTTAGCCCTGTAAGGCAATCCATCTACGTCCTGAGGACCTCGCTGCCACTGTCCAAGCTCACTTGGCCCCGGCAGATGAACCTCAGGATTAAAGGGTGGGCTCAGTTCTGCGCACACTGTGTCTCACCTAAAAAATCCAATGCGCAGGCTGGAAGGTGGAAAGACCTTCCCCGGTTCTTCGTTCGCGAAGACTGGCCATTATTATTATTATTATGCAGTCCTGTCCCTACAATTGTTCCCTATGGTCTGCACTGTACAAAGCTGACAAATCATTTAAGGGTATTTCAGTTGAGTGGGCAGCCCTGTGTCCTTGCACAGTGGGTTTCAAAAAGAAACTTTTTTCAAAAAGAGCCTTGCAGGATTTGGGGCACTCTCCTGCCAAGCAGCTGACTCCACAGCCTGTTCTCACTGGGACTGCCTGGCATCTGCCATGAGGGTCTAGAATGAAGGAAGGAAAGAGCAGAAGAGGCTAATTGCATATAATGAACAGGGAAGGAGCTTGATACTGGGATGCAGAGAGTAAAAGTAAAGGTGAAATGAATCTGTCTGTGTCCTTGCAGCTCTACAACTTTTGGACATGTTGCTGCCAGTTGTTGGTTTCAGGTGAGCTTCCCAAAGCATTGTCTCATCCCTGGCAACTGGCACAATGCCTGGCCTGCAACACCCTAGGAGTGTCTGTTCTGATGGAAAGTTTTCTCTGAGGCCTTTTACAAGCTGTTATAAGAGCCTTGGAGGCAGCAAGGGTGCCTGGGTTGCTGTAGCACTGCCAGCAAATCTGTAATGTTTTGCCCAGCTGCCTGGCAGCACACTTAACCCTGCAAGAGTTTGGAGTCTGGCTAAAGTACCTGGACAGGTCAGGGATTAGGCTGAATTGACCATAATAAAAAGGGATCGCCTCAGGCCACCATTTTTTTAAAAAGGAGAAGACAGCAGAAGTTCCTGGCTTATGTCAGGTGGAACATATCCCAAGTGCCAAAAGACACTGTCATCTTGGACTCTGCCAGGGTAACCGGATTTTGAATTATCCTCACTGCCTGGCAATGCTCGGGCAGATCAGGTGAGGGATCCTTCCTAGCTCTTGCAGATACAGACCTGTGTGGCAGGCAGCAAAAGGAATGCAGGTCCTAATTCTCTCTCTTGTTGAAATGGTATTGGGTAAACTCCCCTGCAGGGTTCTCACGATGCCAAGTTCTACCCTCTAACACATAAGTTCTACCCTCTAACAAATTCTACACTCCAACACACAAAAGTAGCAAGCACCAGCATGCCTGCACAGGGAGTACAAGGCAGAGGACAAATGGCAGAAGAGGGAGCTGTCTGTACCCAGCCACAGCAAGTGCCGCTGGTCTCACCCCTTCCCTCTCAGGTAGCAAAGCTGGAAACAGGCCTGTGGAACATTCCCCAGTGGGACAGGTCTAATGCCACCCTGTGTCCCTGCTAATGTGCAGTAGTGATGTGCCCTGTGCACCCAATAGGCCCTCAGATCTGAACACTAAAGACACAAGTCAGTTAAAATGACCTGGTTCATGAAGTATAAGATGTGACTATTGCAGACAGTACACGTGTTGCCACAGCAACTCAGTGACAGGACTTCAGAAGACCAGCTGCCAACCTTGTCCTTTAATTACTCAGTAATAATCCCTCCTGTAAGTTCCTAAAAAAGAAAACATAGAGAAATGGGGAGATCTCAGTACAACATGATAAGGTTCTGGAACAAGTTGTTCTCTGCTGTTGTTGCCTCTTTGCCCAAATGCCTGAGGCCTCTCTCACTGTTCTGTACCTGCTGTCACTTCTTTCCTCGTCAAGGACAAGTCCTAGTGAGGCAGTTTCTCGTCATTCACCTTCCTTCCTTCTGAGTGTTAGCCTGGTTTGCAGGGGTCCAAGCAAAGATATATAAACAATAGCAGGGTTCACAACAGATATACCTGTCTTCAACGCAGAAGACACAAATTTTAGCTCAATTTTGGCTCTGGTGAAAAAACATTCACTTGGTGAATTCCATTAAAATCCTTGTTATATTTGCAGTTGGTCTCATCCGCATGCCCAAAACCAGTTTGCACACCCCCAGCTTCCTCTCTTTCTCATCTCCCTCCCAACAACTTCACAACAATTTCAAAGAAAAGATTGGCAAGTTGTTGAAAGAACACAAAGACCTTGTCCTTGTTAGCCAGAGAAAAAGTGCTGGCACTTGTCCATCAAGAACTTGTGGCTTTTCAGTTTGCATGTTTCTTGCTAACACTGTTTATCCAGGTAGCACAGATGGGGCGTATCATTTGGCAAGCTCACCCCTAAGCTTTTTACAACAAAGATGATAACAGGTGCAAGATAAGGGATACAGAGAAACCCAAGAGTTCATTACAAATATATTTGCATCCAAAGCAGCAGCAGGAAGACTTAGCTTTATCTTAAAAGCACACACTTTGTGAATTCCATTCAAATACTAACTGTATTTGCATCTGATATTGTAAGTGTGTCACACTAGGCAACAACACGGAACCAAACTGCGTCCGTGTGGGCTTCAGCTCCTGTGTAAGGGCAGCCAAGCAAGTCACCTCTTCCCATGGCAGCATGAGGGCTTTAGAATGGGTCTTGAAAAACTAGAGACAAAATTCTGAAGAGACTACGTGGTCCCCACAGAGCACAGGATTTTCAAAGGCATTCATTAGATTAATAGAAAAGGCCTCTTAATTCTGAAGGTGTTATTTTGATCTCAGAATGGAAGCTGGGCAGTTAGGATGCACTAAGCACTTGAAAACTTGGCACCAAGTTCTGCTCTTGCCTGTTTGTGTGATCAAAGAATGTGGTACAGCTGTGTAGAGGTTCCTGGTCAGAAATGGTTCGTAACCTACAGCCAGGAGAGAGTTAGTTAGAGACTAAGGTCAATTAGCACAATCTGAGTACTGAAGCTATGTCTATATTCTGAATAAATGTCAGTAGAAGTCCTATTTTAATCCACTGTTTGAAAAGAGTTTGATAAGAGACTATCCTAACAAAAGATAGATATTGAAAAGTTGCATGACCTGAACACCCACTGTTTTGCTCACAAGTCTGCAGTCTGAATCAGAAGTAATTGGGAGCTGGTAATACCTGGCCTTTACCTCATGGCGTATGTAAAGTGTGTTGATAGATCCATTCATTTCATAAGAGCAAACTTCAATCCCAGGTAAAACCACAGGAGGCTTGAGAATGTCAGATGAGCAGCGATTCCTATTAGTGCAGTGGTGTATGTGCATGGTTGGCAAAGGTGCCAGTGGATAAGTAAAAATTGCAATTTCCTTTCACTCTGAAGGACAGTCGCTCCAGCTCAGTCCTGTAGCACAAAGTCAAGGAAGCATGCAGTGGTCCTCACAATCACCAAGACCTTTGTGTCCCTCTGCTTTCAGCACACCATCTTGTACAACCCCATTTGTGCTTGAAACCAGGGATTGAAAGAGCACAACAGTAACAAGAAATAAACAGAAGTTTGCCAGCAATTTATCTACAGACAAACATACAACAAATAAAAAATGCTGCTGCAAAGATGAAACCCTTTCACTGCAACATCCTTTGGGAACTTTTCATCTACTTTTTAATTAAAGACTGATATGATTAAACCACAAGAGATGGGAAAACTGCATTTTAAAGTGGCCCGGTGCTTATTAGCACATGCATTAATGTATTATTCTGTGGCCACAACTGAAACAACTGCCATTAAACACATTTTCTTAGTGCACTCCTTTAAACAAAGATTTTTGGTTGAATAATTTTAGTAGTTTCAGGTAAAA
>NW_020955450.1:266899-270645 GCF_003031625.1 Empidonax traillii
TCCATCTACGTCCTGAGGACCTCGCTGCCACCGTCCAAGCGTGCTTGGCCCCGGCAGATGAACCTCAGGATTAAAGGGTGGGCTCAGTTCCGCGCACACTGTGTCTCACCTAAAAAATCCAATGCGCAGGCTGGAAGGTGTAAAGACCTTCCCCGGTTCTTCGTTCGCGAAGACTGGCCATTATTATTATTATTATGCAGTCCTGTCCCTACAGTTGTTCTCTATGGTCTGCACTGTACAAAACTGACAAATCATTTAAGGGTATTTCAGTTGAGTGGGCAGCCCTGTGTCCTTGCACAGTGGGTTTCAAAAAGAAACTTTTTTCAAAAAGAGCCTTGCAGGATTTGAGGCACTCTCCTGCCAAGCAGCTGACTCCACAGCCTGTTCTCACTGGGACTGCCTGGCATCTGCCATGAGGGTCTAGGATGAAGGAAGGAAAGAGCAGAAGAGGCAAATTGCATATAATGAACAGGGAAGGAGCTTGATACTGGGATGCAGGGAGTAAAAGTAAAGGTGAAATGAATCTGTCTGTGTCCTTGCAGCTCTACAACTTTTGGACATGTTGCTGCCAGTCGTTGGTTTCAGGTGAGCTTCCCAAAGCATTGTCTCATCCCTGGCAACTGGCACAATGCCTGGCCTGCAACACCCTAGGAGTGTCTGTTCTGATGGAAAGTTTTCTCTGAGCCCTTTTACAAGCTGTTATAAGAGCCTTGGAGGCAGCAAGGGTGCCTGGGTTGCTGTAGCACTGCCAGCAAATCTGTAATGTTTTGCCCAGCTGCCTGGCAGCACAGTTAACCCTGCAAGAGTTTGGAGTCTGGCTAAAGTACCTGGACAGGTCAGGGATTAGGCTGAATTGACCATAATAAAAAGGGATCGCCTCAGGCCACCATTTTTTTAAAAAGGAGAAGACAGCAGAAGTTCCTGGCTTATGTCAGGTGGAACATATCCCAAGTGCCAAAAGACACCGTCATCTTGGACTCTGCCAGGGTAACCGGATTTTGAATTATCCTCACTGCCTGGCAATGCTCAGGCAGATCAGGTGAGGGATCCTTCCTAGCTCTTGCAGATACAGACCTGTGTGGCAGGCAGCAAAAGGAATGCAGGTCCTAATTCTCTCTCTTGTTGAAATGGTATTGGGTAAACTCCCCTGCAGGGTTCTCACGATGCCAAGTTCTACCCTCTAACACATAAGTTCTACCCTCTAACAAATTCTACACTCCAACACACAAAAGTAGCAAGCACCAGCATGCCTGCACAGGGAGTACAAGGCAGAGGACAAATGGCAGAAGAGGGAGCTGTCTGTACCCAGCCACAGCAAGTGCCGCTGGTCTCACCCCTTCCCTCTCAGGTAGCAAAGCTGGAAACAGGCCTGTGGAACATTCCGCAGTGGGACAGGTCTCATGCCACCCTGTGTCCCTGCTAATGTGCAGTAGTGATGTGCCCTGTGCACCCAATAGGCCCTCAGATCTGAACACTAAAGACACAAGTCAGTTAAAATGACCTGGTTCATGAAGTGTAAGATGTGACTATTGCAGACAGTACACGTGTTGCCACAGCAACTCAGTGACAGGACTTCAGAAGACCAGCTGCCAACCTTGTCCTTTAATTACTCAATAATAATCCCTCCTGTAAGTTCCTAAAAAAGAAAACATAGAGAAATGGGGAGATCTCAGTAGAACATGATAAGGTTCTGGAACAAGTTGTTCTCTGCTGTTGTTGCCTCTTTGCCCAAATGCCTGAGGCCTCTCTCACTGTTCTGTACCTGCTGTCACTTCTTTCCTCGTCAGGGACAAGTCCTAGTGAGGCAGTTTCTCGTCATTCACCTTCCTTCCTTCTGAGTGTTAGCCTGGTTTGCAGGGGTCCAAGCAAAGATATATAAACAAGAGCAGGGTTCACAACAGATACACCTGTCTTCAATGCAGCAGACACAAATTTTAGCTCAATTTTGGCTCTGGTGAAAAAACATTCACTTGGTGAATTTCATTAAAATCCTTGTTGTATTTGCAGTTGGTCTCATCCGCATGCCCAAAACCAGTTTGCACACCCCCAGCTTCCTCTCTTTCTCATCTCCCTCCCAACAACTTCACAACAATTTCAAAGAAAAGATTGGCAAGTTGTTGAAAGAACACAAAGACCTTGTCCTTGTTAGCCAGAGAAAAAGTGTTGGCACTTGTCCATCAAGAACTTGTGGCTTTTCAGTTTGCATGTTTCTTGCTAACACTGTTTATCCAGGTAGCACAGATGGGGCGTATCATTTGGCAAGCTCACCCCTAAGCTTTTTACAACAAAGATGATAACAGGTGCAAGATAAGGGATACAGAGAAACCCAAGAGTTCATTACAAATATATTTGCATCCAAAGCAGCAGCAGGAAGACTTAGCTTTATCTTAAAAGCACACACTTTGTGAATTCCATTCAAATACTAACTGTATTTGCATCTGATATTGTAAGTGTGTCACACTAGGCAACAACACGGAACCAAACTGCGTCCGTGTGGGCTTCAGCTCCTGTGCAAGGGCAGCCAAGCAAGTCACCTCTTCCCATGGCAGCATGAGGGCTTTAGAATGGGTCTTGAAAAACTAGAGACAAAATTCTGAAGAGACTACGTGGTCCCCACAGAGCACAGGATTTTCAAAGGCATTCATTAGATTAATAGAAAAGGCCTCTTAATTCTGAAGGTGTTATTTTGATCTCAGAATGGAAGCTGGGCAGTTAGGATGCACTAAGCACTTGAAAACTTGGCACCAAGTTCTGCTCTTGCCTGTTTGTGTGATCAAAGAATGTGGTACAGCTGTGTAGAGGTTCCTGGTAAGAAATGGTTCGTAACCTACAGCCAGGAGAGAGTTAGTTAGAGACTAAGGTCAATTAGCACAATCTGAGTACTGAAGCTATGTCTATATTCTGAATAAATGTCAGTAGAAGTCCTATTTTAATCCACTGTTTGAAAAGAGTTTGATAAGAGACTATCCTAACAAAAGACAGATATTGAAAAGTTGCATGACCTGAACACCCACTGTTTTGCTCACAAGTCTGCAGTCTGAATCAGAAGTAATTGGGAGCTGGTAATACCTGGCCTTTACCTCATGGCGTATGTAAAGTGTGTTGATAGATCCATTCATTTCATAAGAGCAAACTTCAATCCCAGGTAAAACCACAGGAGGCTTGAGAATGTCAGATGAGCAGCGATTCCTATTAGTGCAGTGGTGTATGTGCATGGTTGGCAAAGGTGCCAGTGGATAAGTAAAAATTGCAGTTTCCTTTCACTCTGAAGGACAGTCGCTCCAGCTCAGTCCTGTAGCACAAAGTCAAGGAAGCATGCAGTGGTCCTCACAATCACCAAGACCTTTGTGTCCCTCTGCTTTCAGCACACCATCTTGTACAACCTCATTTGTGCTTGAAACCAGGGATTGAAAGAGCACAACAGTAACAAGAAATAAACAGAAGTTTGCCAGCAATTTATCTACAGACAAACATACAACAAATAAAAAATGCTGCTGCAAAGATGAAACCCTTTCACTGCAACATCCTTTGGGAACTTTTCATCTACTTTTTAATTGAAGACTGATATGATTAAACCACAAGAGATGGGAAAACTGCATTTTAAAGTGGCCCGGTGCTTATTAGCACATGCATTAATGTATTATTCTGTGGCCACAACTGAAACAACTGCCATTAAACACATTTTCTTAGTGCACTCCTTTAAACAAAGATTTTTGGTTGAATAATTTTAGTAGTTTCAGGTAAAA